>NW_020216755.1:0-4106 GCF_003070985.1 Temnothorax curvispinosus | reverse complement strand
AAATTTGTCGAGAATTTCTTTCTTTGCTGCCCTAGCCGCTTCTTCCTCTAACTCTTTTCTTTTTCTTTTCAAAATGAGATCTTTAACCGATCCTAGGCTGTCGGCCCTTCCTCTTTGTTTAGCAAGCTCCTCCGCCTTTGTAGGCCTGCCTCTTGCTTTCCTCTCCCCTTCGTCTTCCCTCTTTTTTCCTATCCTTCCCTGCTGGTCAATCTCTATTCTTAATTCCTTCTCTGCCTCCATCCGCCGCTTTTCCCTTAGCCTTTCCCTCCTATTGGTTATCTTTCCTATGGTTGAAAGCACTTATAGTATTTATCCCCTCTATATCCACTCTAGTCTATGCCCGCTTTCGCGACCCCGCCTTTCTGTCAGTCGCCCCTCTATACTATCTGTATTCTATGCCGCCCGGTCACCTCTCATCCGTCTCTTTCCTTACTTTTTTCCTCTTAACTGCTTCCTCTTGTTCTTAACCTTTTCGCCTCCGCCTTCTCGCTCCTCCGCGCCTCCCTGTTCCGCCGCTCTTGACCTCTCTAACTTTCTCCAATCCTTTTTTCACCTCGATATTACTCTCTGCCACACGCACACCTGTTGCTATCTACACGCCGAAACCGGAAGTCCTATATTACATTATATATTATTATATTACAATATATATCCCTTTTTTTATTACAAACTCATAATGTCGTTACATAGAACTCTATTAAACAGATATCTATGAACATACTGAATTCCAATTAAATAATATCAATATTTTAAAGGAAATCTATTATACTATTATTAACAGTATTTACATTTTATAATACCTAATAATTGTTATATATGCAATAATATGTATACATACATATATATATATATATATATTGTCAAGTAAATTTTTAAGCACATCTAAAATATCTCATATATTACCATTGACATTAATAAAATGTGCAATATTGTTTCCAAAAATAAATAATAATTGTTAAAATTAAAAAAATAAAGAATCTTGTGCTATTAAAATATATACCGTTTGACGACATAATTAAAAAAATTTATCAGATATGATTGGTACATATCTCAATATTATTAATTAAAGATAAAACTTTCTATTTGCTTTACCATCCTAAATATTTAAATTCTAAATATTAACATTTTGTTGGATTACTCTACTTTATTTTTTATTTATCTTACAAATAATATTAAGGTTGTATAAATATTAGAAATAACTTAAAATTTGTCATTTTTTATTGTCTACTTACAATATGTTACCATAAATTTTAATTAATTTATTATTAATTATAGTTTTTATTATTAATTATAGTTTTATACCTACAAAAGATTTTGTTTTATTGATTAGATAATGATTGTTAGATTTCTATCTCAATTAAATTTGATATTGATTATAACATACCCCTATTTTATAATGTTGCTATTATATAGAGCAGTATGACTTAAAGTTAAAATAATTGTTATATCTACATCTTTCTGACAGCGACACTGACATAATCGGTCTAAGCAATATTTTTGAATCGGCTAAACAGAATGGAAAATCCTTTTACACGATTAAAGTACGCACACAAAAATGTAGAGGGCTGTACATAGGTTTTTCTGATAAACTAAAAAAAAATTTATTTTGATAAATATTGTCTTCATCTGACGACATATATTTGCTTTATACAAAAATTCTGCAGTTTTTCTATAGAAAATAGTGATGCAGCCCTCTACAAAAAACTGTCAGAAATAATATCGTGCAATTAGAAGTAAGATTTGAAGCCTAAAAAAAAAGATATTATTTAGCCCAGTGTCGTGCGTATGTATGCGTGCAATGTTAGGTGCTATCCTTGTCTATACAAGGACAGATATAGGTCGATAACATAGAAAATAGTAATTTTGTCGGTTATACAGACAGCTCCAGCATCACCTTAACTGCAGCTACAATTTAGTATAAAATCACAACGTTTCAGTCCTTAGTTTGGGCCCTTTTCAAGTGTAAACTAAATCATCTGTAAGAATCGTCGTTGAAATCACAAGACATCCGTAATGTATGAAATTATTTCAGAAAGATCATAAAAGATGTTTTGTGTGTTCAATAATAAGATGTACATAGTCACTTATAAAACTAGTCGAGAGTGACATGTTGTTCGTACGAAAGCGATCAACCGACTATTTTTATAATTTATTAATATGTTGATGTTTCATAGACATATACATATATATATGTTTAAGATTTTATAATATTCAATTTTTTAATTTAAAACTGTAATTTTATTGTCATCTGAGTTTGATTATCCATATGTAAATAATAACTATACACATAGAAAAATATCATTCTACTGAGGCCAAAAGAAAAATAATTACTTATTTTATTTTATTAGTTTTAAGTAATAGTTTTCTTCAACAAAGAATATTTTCTTAATAACAGTTTTAAGATATAGATCTTGGCACAAGTCTTACAAAAGCTCATCATTTTGTGTTCAAAACAAGAATTTATTTTCTTTTTAAAAATATATATTATTTTATTTTAAGTATATGGTTTTCTTTTGTAGATTCTACGCATAAAAGAGTCACGGTCGGTCTGCGTGTACATACATGGCACGAGACACTACCGAGTCTCTTGATATATATAAGTAACCAAATTCTTGTATTAATTAAATATTGTTGTTTGAAGAACTAGACTTGCTAAGATCAAGAATATGTTTTGAGTAAATGATGCTTGTGATGACTTTATGGTAGATTTGCAATTATACAAACTTATCAAATATTATATTTAAAACAAGTAATATTTACTTGCAAGTAGTATGTAATTTTTTGTGTGTATTGTAGTCAAAAAACGGAATTTTATGGCAATATATATATAATATTATTACGTTTATTTATTCTTATTTGTTATTATGTTGATAATCAAAAAATTTATACTCATAATCGATAATATCGATATTCTTTATAATTATTTCCAGACTCTTGGGACTTCATTGATATAGTTACCATAATATGATTGATATAGTTACCATAATATGATAATTGATTCAAGAATTGATTGATGGTCTTTATTTCAACGTAGGCTCTTATTTTTTTATTTATTCAACTAATATATATATTTGCTAAATTTGAATAAATTTTTTTAAATAATATAAACTGTACATAGAGGGTAAATTTTCCAAATATGAACCGGCCGGATAGTATGGACTGCCGTTGTTTTTAAAAACCTACTGCAGCTAACAAAGTGAAACTAGTCGCAGATGATACTTCGCAGTCGCACCGCCGCGGCGCCGCCGCGCCGCCATTCCGTCAATCAATCGCAACAAAGTTGCTCGCGCACACGTATACTTTATAAGTGGCGAACATTTTGTGATTTTGTCCGTACTTGATGTAAATTTTTGTAAGCTTTTAATACAAAAAAATATAATTTAAGTTAGCATTGTTTTATAAATCAGGCGGTCTATATTATAATATGTTTTCAAATTTTCGAATTTTATAAAAGTACGTTTTTGTTTGTAGGCCAGTCATATTAGACTAATTTATGGGGTTAATCTTCCAATTAATCTTTCCAGGTTGCAACCACCATGAATCGCTTTGATTTGAGGTGCTGTAAGTGGGATTTATTTTGCTTCGCAATGCGCATGCGCATTACAAAATTATTAACAATATTATCAACAAAAAACGCAATTTTTTTATCTTTTTTCAAATATCTCGAAAACTAAGCAAGATAGGGTAACTAACTATACGTACCTTTTTTGTAGAGCGTAAAATTATCTACAATAATGATCTGAACAATATTTATTGTCAAGTCAGTCGTTTAGCTTGCACGCGCCGTCAAAGTCCGAGACTCGGATCCCGAAAACCCTCGATTTCATCGTTTTTTTGATGTTGCGTCGGTGATTTTTTTCCGTCATTTAAAATGGAATTAAAAATTCCAAAAAAATCACACATTATCTGAGAACTATAAACAATACTTTTCAGAGTGTAACCAATTTTTTAGACCCTTTTTCTTTAGTTTGTAGCTATGTAAGCAAAAAATTTTGATTTTTTGGAATAGTCTTAGTTTTTTGCTGTTTTCAAGCCTTAGAATTTATTTGAGACAAATTTTATCGTATGCATCTTGTTGTGGACGAAATTTGCAACAAAAAAAGACC
>NW_020216754.1:3349-4067 GCF_003070985.1 Temnothorax curvispinosus | reverse complement strand
TTTACGTTTATATTTTAGGTAAAACAATAAGTAAATCTCGAGAGAAGCGAATAAACAGAATTGACAGAAATCTCTTCGTCGTGTACTTTCTTTAATTTCCAAAGCAAACGAGATCTCATAGTGTCCAAATACTGTTCAAATAAGGTTTGTCCTTTGTAGTTCAGCTTTTTGATGTATATACATTTCGCCTCCTTTCTCCTTTCCTCTCTCCTTTTCTCTCTCTTTAATTGTTTGTGTAGAAAATATAACGCGGTGCAGGCCAGACCACTCTGCGTCGATTGGTTGGTTCTAAAAGTAAGAGCCAATCATGTTCGACCGCTACTGAGCGGCTTGGTTTGCTGAACGCGACCAATGTGGGGAGCAACATCCGCGCGGCACGGCGCGCTCGGAATACTGCCACCTCCTCGCTTATCATGCTTTGCTGATACATTAGGAGTAAATTTCCGTGGTTTCGCACCGCGAAATTTACTCTTGATGTATCAGCAAAGCATGATGAGCGAGGAGGTGGCAGTAGGTATCAACAGCGTAATTACAAGGAGGCAATGTGGGGTGGGCGCGGCGTGGCGCGCTCGGAATACCTACTGCCACCTCCTCGCTTATCATGCTTTGCTGATACATCAGGAGTAAATTTCCGTGGTTTTGCACCGCGAAATTTACTCCTGATGTATCAGCAAAGCATGATGAGCGAGGAGGTGGCAGTAGGTATTCCGAGCGCGCC
>NW_020216754.1:0-3249 GCF_003070985.1 Temnothorax curvispinosus | reverse complement strand
AGGTATTCCGAGCGCGCCTCGCCGCGCGGGTGTTGTCTCCCCACATTGCTTTCCTCGTAATCACGCTGTTATTCATACGTCAGAGCGTGGGAAAATATAACGACAATGAAACTATTAAGAATTAAAGCCAAAGCACCTCTTGTGTTGTACAAAAGTCTGTGCTTCCGCCTTTACAGAATAGACCCACTAATGAGTTGTTTCTATACGCTTGAAAAGGACCGAAATCTGCGGTCAAAACGTAGTGTTTTATGATCAATAAAATTTGGCCAGTTGGGTCGAGCATAATGCCTTTGCAAAAAAATATAACTTTACTTTACTTTAATATAACTTTATGATCGCCATGTTGCACTAAACAGTAATGTCTCTTTTCTAATGTAAGAACAGAATAACTAATTTATACAAGTCTATGGGCTTATATTATGTATCGTTGTTTATGAGAGCGACGGTGCACAACCAGTGTAGAGAGAGAGTGCAGACGGTAAAAAACTAGATTCCAACAATTACGTGAAAAACCTGTTAGTCTATGTGGAGGAAGTCAACAATAGCAGACTTAATTATCCTAAAATTTTAATTGACCTTCAAACAAAATCAATTCTTTAAAAACGATCAGATTCCAAGAAACGAATGCACATGAAAAACCAAATTCCAAGATGAAATCATGTTAAATATAGTTTCAATAAAATTTCATCTTTTGTGAAAAACCTTAATTTTATGAAGATGTACAATTTCTGTTGTGTACATTTCTTCGCGCAATGAAAGATAATAACAAGTAATATAATTTACATTAATAGTAAAAGTTGAATAGTAGAAGTTAAACATATATAGTAAAAATTTCAATAGTTTTAGTCAAATTTCAAATCATGCGAAGCCGACAGACATTGATCAACAACGAAGATTCTTGAGAACCTTTTTTGGTCTTTTAGTTTTCTAAACGCCATTCTATTGTACAAATTATGCTTATACAAAAGATACCAATGCTTATCGACAAAATGTAAATGTCAGCGCTTTTACGGAACGTTCGTATGCCGGTATGAAATTAAATATTTTGTTAATTATCAGAAAATTCACTTACACTCTTGTAGCCATAACGTAAAGTGTCGTAAAGTTATAGTAATGCTTTCTAAAAAGGCCGATTGGCTTTTCGGGGCACTCGGTTTAACAACTCATTGCGGGAATATCGGTATAAAAAAATCCAGAGTACAATAAAATTTTACAATTCTTTTTTCAAGAAAATCTCGTAACAAAATTTTATTACATATTTTTGATACATTTTTCTATTACCTTTTCTATATGATCATTCCTTGGCTGCTGTATCATTAATATAATACTATCTTGTATAATATATTATAAAAAAAAGCATGTATACATTTGATATTACGCTTTCGCTGTTTTTTTTTTAAATAAAACCTAAACAATCGTATATTTAAAACGTTCCAGTTAAAAGATCCTTAGGCGCTTCTTTAGTATCCCAATTCTTAAGCTCGTCCAGAATCTTCACTAAAAGCGGGTTACCACCTAAACGTTCAATTTCAGCCCTCGCGGTCGAATCCAGTTCCTCAAGCACGTTTCTTGTGTATTTAAAAGAACCGAATCTCTCCAATAATTTAATGCAATGACGTTTCACTTCGATATCCTTTGTCCGTTGTCGTAAAATATCTTTATCATTATTAAAGAAATATATAAACTTAATAAATTATAACAAAAGCTTTCGAAGTATATGGAGCAATTAATTAAAAAATTATGTTAATTGTAAAACATTTTTTACTAAGTGAAAATAACATTTGGTAAAAAGGATACTTATGATTTGTCTATCGTCAGGATTGCTCGTAAGCGCATGAATAATCGGAAAGCTGAATTTCCCCTCAGTTAAATCTTCACAATAACTTTTATTTTCAGTGTACTAGGACAAAAATAAATTTAGTTACTTCAAAAGTTTATTAAATTAATAATAAACTAAGTATAGGCGCAATCAAACACTATTCCTTATTTGATTTATTAAATTAAATATTATCGCTTACCTCACCGAGGCACAAGTTACAATAATCATCACGTATTTGAAAGTACAATCCTAAGGTAGCTATTAATGATGAAAAGTCTTCTTCACAAGTTGAGAACAGTTTCATCAATCTTACAGCCAAGTTGAAGAGTCCTCCGGTCTCTGCGAAATTAATTAATTTCAAATTTTTATTATAATAATGACTTCTACATATAAGAAATGTTTGTACAAGTATTAGCACGTACTTCTTATTGTCATGGTTTTGTAATCTTCCTCACTTGGACAGATGAAATTATCTCTCCAAAAAATATCCATTCCTTGACCTCTGTGAAGCTCCAGTAGTTGTTCCATATACACTGTCGTTGCCTGATAATAATAACATACTATTACATATTTTAATTTATAGTTTTATCAATGTTTAATTTCTAGTTTAATTTCTAATTGTATTAATATTATATGTATATATTATATATTATATATATATATATATAATGTGTATTAAGTTACACATCTGAAATGACGTCTATAATGCTATTTGCAAAGTTGTTTATGTTCTTGGAATATGTTAATGTCCACTAAAAGTCTATGAAAAATGTTTATTTTTAATTTTGATTTATCACATGTAATCATTAGAATTATAATAAGTCAAATTCCAATCGTCTTTTTTCTTATAAAAAAGTGTGGCTAATGTAACATACCCCTGGATGTTGTAAATTAATGACTCTTTCCAACGCAATAAATAACACATAATTTGCAGCACTCAATGAACTAGCAATTCCATAAACTGAATGTGCAACAGGAATGCCTCTTCGCAAAATGGAATTATCTTGAATATCGTCAATCCTGCAAAAGTAAAAAAATTCATAATTAGTTCTTACAAAAATATTGGAATTTATATTAAGAATTCTAAATTAATATAATTACGGACTATACTTTGAAATATCTGTATTTGTACTTTACTTAATTGCCTTGAGAAAGAGATAAATTTATATAAATTCAGATTATATACTTTATACTTTAAAGAGTTATACACTTTTCAAGATTTTTAATATATACATTATATTTTAAATAAATTAAAATAAAAATAATACACTTGTGATGCAAACACGTTAATATAAATATATGTTTATAAATTGTATAAATAAAGGTAATACGGAAAAAAAATTAGAATATCAACTAGAAGGAAAGAAGAGTAATGTGAGTTAAATTGTAAATACAATCACATGTAACAAACTTCCATATATCGATATATT
>NW_020216753.1:41578-48807 GCF_003070985.1 Temnothorax curvispinosus | reverse complement strand
GATTTTAACATTTAAAAACTCGATAATTATTGCGAATGCCGCAAAATAGTAGGCGATTTTTATGTTAATCTCGACTCCTTCTACCTTTCGACAAGCGTTGGGTAGTGCTTTGAGACACTATGTATATGATGACACTATGTATATGATAATATATAAAATTAAAAATAAACACAATTAAAAAAAACGTAATAGTTTTTCATTTATTATCTTTCTTTGCGAGTTCTGTTACTTTCTAATTTTTTATATCAGTTCTCGCTTTTAATCGTGCGCTGTCGAATCGTGCGCTGTCGAATCGAGCCTGTCAAATCGTGCGGTGTCGAATTGTGGGTGTCGAATCGTGCGGTGTTGAATCGTGCGGTGTCGAATCGTGCTGTGTCGAATCGTGCGTGTCAAAAAGTGCGGTGTCGAATCGTGCGGTGTCGAATCGTGCGTGTCAAAAAGTGCGGTGTCGAATCATGCGGTGTCCAATCGTGCGGTGTCCAATCGTGCAGTGTTGAATCATACGGTGTCGAATCGTGCGGTGTTCAATAGTAACGTGTCCAAAAGTGCGTGTCTAATCAAGCGGTGTCGAATCGTTACGTGTCCAAACGGGATACGCCCCTCGCTGCTGCTCGGCGGCGTCGGGGCGCTCGTCCTGGGGTGGCTCCTCGTCCGTGGCTGAATCGACAGTGAAGAGTGGTCGGTTCGGCGGGACCACGCCGGGCCCCCGCACGCGCGCCCGCAAGCTCGCGGTCCTTTCGCCCCGCTGATTGGTCATGTGTGTCGCCCTGTTCGCGACGTTGCAAACAATTTCCACCATTTTCCCGCGGCCCGTTTGATTTGGCTGCTAAGTGTGCTTGGGCACCTCGCGGTTGCCCGCCCGGCTGGCCAGGCCGTGGCGGCGCCGCTCGGCCCTCTGGGCGCCGTCGGGTGAAGTGTACAGGTCGTCCACCCGCACTGCAGTCGCGGTGGTGCACCCGTGATTATGCTGCGGTGGGGCCGTGTCATGCTGTGCGAGACATTTCCGGCGCTTCTCCAGCGGCAGGCCCCGGTAGCCCGCCCGTCGGCTGACCACTCCGCCGTACGTCCTCCGAGCGCCCGTCCTTCCCTCGTCGCGACTCTCGCCGTTACATGTGGTCGGTGATCCCCCGCTCCGGCACTACCTGTCATTCCTACGGAACTTGACTAAAAAAGGTTAGTTAACGCAGACAGCCCTTCCTCGACCCGAGTCGAGGCGCCATCCCTGACCGTTCCCTCGGCCGAGCTACCGTCTGGGCGGAGGACGCGACGAATGTCACGTCACAACACTTAAAAATTTATGGCTAGTTACTAGGACCTCATAATTTGGACGCTGGGACAATCGCATTTTGGCTGGTCATGTATTGGTACATCGATGTCTACTACATTTTTATTTAATTTAAATAAAATACCGCAAAAAATATCACTTTTCTTATTCGTTTAAGCAGAAAATAGTTATAACTTCCTAAATAAAAAAGTTTTTTGTAGCATAAAATTAATTTTATGTATTAGATTTAAGATTTATTTGCTTCGTATGCTTAAGTTATTGGTATTTTTACCTTAATGGGGGGGGGGGACGCCGCTGCGAGCACGGCCGTAATTAGGCGGAATAAGACGAGAGCGCCCGCAAATAGCAGACACGACAGCGCGGGGTAATCGTGAATCGGTAAAACAGGAGCAAACTCGGCATATATCATACAACGCCGCCCCCTTGAAAGGACGTACTTTCAAGACGAAAGAACACAACGCGAGGATAGGTGCTTACATCAGAATAGTTACATAATACTCCTTTGAATTGGAGGCGCATGGTACAAAAAGTGGTATAACTAAGTCTGGAATTTAAGATGACTAGGTCAATTATAAAATGAAATAGTATTCGTACTTATGAATAAATAAACGCTTATGAGGTAGGAGTGGCAAGAGCTTTGTACGATCCTTAACACTAACTATGACTAAACGCGAAGTTTGACATCCACGTGAGATTAGTATGCTTAAGTATCTATGGGTAACACCGCGAGCCTAGAAAGGGGTCTCATGAAAGCACTTTTCGCTGTTCGGACCGTGGCGACCCTCGTGACGCCGTCGGCTCCGGTGTGAACATCTTGAATTCGCTCCAACAGCCACTGCAAAGGAGCCAGGCCTTGCTGTTTTACAAGCACTAATCGATCCGGTTTTAACTGCCCTTATTGGCTTTTCATTTAGTTTGTTCTTGCAAGAAATTAAGGTATTCAGCGCTCCATCTACGCTAAAAATGTTGCCTTATTTGCTCTACCCTTTGCCAGCGTGTAAGCCGATTCTCGTTAATGTTGTGTAAATCATGGCAAGGGAAACTATTCAAAGCCGTACCGACAAGAAAATGACCGGGACTAAGATACGCGAAATTGTTTGGATCATCGCTTAGTTGCGTGAGTGGTCGAGAGTTCAGGATCGCTTCCACCTCGCAAAGAGCCGTCTGCATCTTTTCGAAGGTTAAATACGCGTTGCCTATAATTTGAGCCATATGATACTTGGCCGATTTTACCGCGGCTTTCCATAGACCGCTGAAGTGCGGCGCGTTAGGCGGGATAAAAGACCAAGAAGTTTCCTGCTCGCGATCAAACTGTTTTATATCATTTCGCACCTGACTGTCGTTGATCAAGTCGTAAAATTTTTTGAACTGCTTATGCGCTCTGACGAACGTGGTCCCATTGTCGGAATACATGCAAGCGGGTTTGCCTCTTTGGGACATAAATTCCCGGTGTGCGCTAATAAAGCTTTCCGATGTGAGGTCACTTACTAATCCGATATGCTTTTGTGACAAAACACACGAAAATAGCGATGTACGCCTTATGGAAGCGGGCATTGCGTCGCTTATCCTCCTTCACCGTGACGGGCCCGGCATAGTCGACACCACAGTGCGAGAATGGCCTTGAAACGGTAACGCGACTAGAAGATAACGAGCCCATTACGGCTTCTGACTGGCTCGGTTTAGCTCTGAAGCATGTCACGTAGTTTCAAATAATTTTTCGCGCGGTTGAGCGAAGTGATAAAGGCCAGAATCTCTGCCTGACTGCGGCCATAGTTGCCTGAGTCCCGGCATGCATATTACGCACGTGCTCTTGTCTTATTGTACGTTTTGTAAACTCGTGATCGCAAGGTAGTAATATGGGTTGGCACGCGTCGAATTTTAACTCGGAATTCTTTAATCTACCCCTTACCCGGACCAGCCCGGTTTTGTCCATGAAGGGAGACAGGAAAAGTATTTTGCTGGACACGCTGGACCGAGTCCCCATTGCTCAACGCTCTGTATTCGTCCGGGAATGAGCTCCTTTGCACTGCTTTGCACACGACGCCTAATGCGTGCGATATCTCGTTGTGAGAAACGGATTCGGTGGCCGGAGTCGGCCGATGCGCCTTGTAGAACCTGAGACAATATGCTATAATGCGGTATATCTTGTTCAAGTTCAAATGCTTCTTGGTTAACCCGTCGACGATCGAAGGATTGATGATGACGGCTGCCGCTGCTTCTCGTCTTTCGGGAAGATCATCTCCTAGGCGAGTGATATCCTTGCTTGGCCAGCGGTATTTTTCGTACTGTAAAAAAATGGGTCCATGCCACCATAAACTTGCGTCCACGAGTTCGTGCGGACAGAGTCCGCGTGATAGTATGTCGGCGGGATTGTCTGTTGACGGAATGTGCCTCCAATCTTCTATCTTAGTTAAACGTTGTATCTTACCAACTCGGTTAGCAACAAATACCTCCCACCTCCGGGAAGGCGAAGTTATCCAGTTTAGGGCAATGGTAGCGTCAGACCAGAGAACTTTCTTGAAATGCGTTATATCGATCGATGTGCTGACTTTATCCAGCAATTCAGCCAATAACAGTGCCGCTTGTAGTTCCAGCCTTGGCAGCGATATGGCCTTGAGTGAGGCCACGCGGGATTTTGAACAAAGCAGCTCGGTGCGGTAACTGGTGCCAAGTTTCGTCCGAACGTACACAGGCTCCGTATGCCTGCTGGCTGGCGTCGCAGAACCCGTGTATTTGTATTAGCAGAGGGTCCGTGGCAAACTTTACGCACCGCGCAACTTGTACTTGTTTTAAAACCGACAATTGTTGCTCTAGTCTTGACCAACGCGCGTAGATGTCTTGTGGTACGGACTCGTCTCAATGGCTGCCTGATTTCCACAGGTCTTGTAGGATAAGTTTCGTGACCACAATGACAGGTCCAAGGAGACCGAGGGGGTGAAATAATCTGGCAACCCCGGATAGTATTGTGCGTTTGGAGACGGTACTGTGACTCTCTTGAATGTTGTGGGAAACTTGAAAGGTGTCTTTGGTATGGTCCCATTGGATTCCGAGAATGCGGGAGTTCGCATCACTGCAAATTTCTACCGACTCGTGGTTCTGATCCTGGACGTCCTTTAATAATTCCGGGCAATTAGATGCTCACTTGCTCAATTCGAACGCCCCTAATCGTAATATTTCCACCACTTGATGGCGAACTATCTCTAGATCCTTCTTTGTGTCTGCCCCGGTCGCGACATCATCCACGCAATATCCTTCCTTAATGTAGATCGATCCCACCGGGAATCTCGATGCGTTTTTCTCAGCCAGATCGTTGAGACATTCCGTGGCTAGATATGCGGCAGCTGCAGTGCCGTAGTGATACCAAGGATTTGTATGCCTTGACGTCGTGGTTCGCTTTGCTCCGTCACAATATTCGTTGATGATGTGTCTGCGATGGGTTTACTAGAATCTGCCGGTACATTTTGATTATATCGGCCACGAAGACGTATAGAAAAAGACGAAAGCAAATCAGGAGGGAAATCAAATTTGGCTAAACGACTGATCCCACCCTAAGCGCGTCGTTTAGAAACACTCCAGTACTGGTTTTGCAGAATGCATCGAAGACCACACGTATTTTGAATGACTGCCCCGCGATCTTGACTACACAGTGATAAGGCAGGTTGTACACGCTCCGAAAGGAACGTGAGCTTAGAGAGATGTTAAGGAAGCAACATTCAATGTAATTTGATAAAGTTTAGTTGATATATTTATCGCACAGTATAATCTTTGATAAGTTATTAAGTCTTTCGATGTATAATTAAATATGTAAGAATTCCCGTAAATTATAAATAAGAATTCATAAATATTAGAAATCACATAAGTCATAAAGCATATAAATCAGAAGTCACATAAGTCATAAAGCATATAAATCAGAAATCACATAAAGAAATTATTGGATATTAATTAATCAATCAGAATACATAAAGTTATTAACGGCCAATTCACTTTAAATAGTGTCAAGTTTTTAAGAACAAGTATTTATTTCAATGTCCTCAATGAAAGAAAAATAATAATATTTTAATAAGAAAGTATCACATTTCATGTAACCATTTATGCAAATTAAAATGTGTCCTGAAATAATGAATATCTCAAAAAGTTGAAGTGACCATTAATTTAATCAATGTGAAAAGACAAACCATAAATGCAATCATAAATCACAAGAAACGAATATATATTATTGATGGAATAATGCGTAACTCTGATTAATAAACTGATTCTAAATAAACGTAAAATCACAGAAGTTCATAAAGAAATAATTCTAATTATTTATAAATAGCAAGTTAATAAGAAAGTTTTATAATAAACTATAATTGCCACGATCATTACTTTTTAGTCGAAGACACAATTAATTCGTATCAAATAAACGCATTAATCCATAAAATCAAACAAGATAATATAGAACTTATAGAGAACTTGTCACATATTGCAACTGAGCAACATCGTATTCGCAATAAATCGAAATTGAAAAGAAAGATCGCTAGAAGTCGAATAGTTAATTCTAATTAAATAACATTCGCAATGCGTCCGTAAGATCTTTACTAACAATGAGAAATCGTATTAAATACTGCAGTATCGTTTTTACTTTGAATAATTAACGCAATTTGACACAGCACGAAAATATTTACAAAAGGTAGAGCTCTTTACTGATATACGAGAAGTTAAATTAACGCGTGGTTGCAACCGTGAAATATAATAAATCGAGTACTCAAGCAGTGAGAAGGAAGCTTCTCGTCCGGCCTCGTCAATAATATCGAGAAGGCTCGGGGATGGGATCGAGATGCCCGACAATTTCAAGGGCTCACATGACGTGATCTCCATCCAAAAATAATGAAGGCTCCCGAATGTTCTGTAATCAAAGATCGCCATTCAGCTAACGCACCTTAGCAACTCCAAGTGATCTATGATTCTTTTATTCAGAACAACGAGAGTTACCTGATGTGTCGGGGCTTCCACTTTTTGTGGAAGTATTCTCCGTACAGGAGGACTTAGACCTTAGCAGCATGTACAAATAATTTACGGCCTTGTTATTGCCGTCGTCATTCAGCTTAGCTGCAATGGTGGACGTCTCTTCCTTACAGTACGAACGGCGGATGTTTTTTCCTCTCCGTAAGTTTCGTATCCGTAGGCGTCGTTTAGCATCTTTATATGTCTCCTCTTGAAGAATTACTACCGAGAATAACTTTGAACCGGTAGACAAAATCAAAGAATACGTTTACACCACTCGACAACATCAAAATACAGAGAATCCGTTTGATTCGATTTGCGTGACTTATCACGACAAGAGACCGATGCGTAATGGACGTACGCTCGCTCGAAAACAATCTCGCTTCCGCAAAGAAGCCGGAAGTCGGGTGGCGCTACATCGCCGCATGGTTGCGCCGCAGCGCGCGCGCCACGCATTCTCCGCATGGTACTATGGGCCCGCATTGGTCCCGCTAGAGCTTTTCACGAACTCGACAACTACGACAGATGGCAGCAAACCACTATCTCTATATCAATACAGCGCGGTATTTCAAACACAGGTAGACGGCCGGCGGATCGTCATTAGGTTGCTCGTTTATCAATTTCACTAGCATCCCCCGCCGGGCTTCGCCCCGGAGAACATGTATATTAGGACACGCAAATAGTCTCTCTCTCTCCCTCTCTCCATATGCATTGCTCTCATATATACGCGTAGCTTTTGCCATTTTTTAATTTTCAATATTACAAATTTATATTTCGGAAATAAAGCATTTTTGCATATAATATGCCATACCTCAATTTTGTGTCAATACTGCCAGCATTAGCATTACCCAAGATGTACCACGTGGAGGTTGCATGGTCGGATTTACACCTCTTGTGTATGTGTGTTTGTGTTAGTGTGTGTGTGTGTGTGTGTGTGTGTGTGTGTGTGTGTGTGTGTGTG
>NW_020216753.1:37438-41568 GCF_003070985.1 Temnothorax curvispinosus | reverse complement strand
GTGTGTGTGTGTGTGTGTGTGTGTGTGTGTGTGTGTGTGTGTGTGTGTGTGCGTATGCGTTTTCGTGGGTGCGTATACATATGCGTTTTCGTGCCCCATGTGTACGTATGCGTATGCGCATGCATGCGTGTATGTATGTATATACGCATGCGCGCACGCTTTTGTTTATTTTGTGTACATATTTCTATTTATGCGCGCGCGCATGCGTTTTTCCATTTTTTCATTTACACATCCTTTTTGACTTTAACACTAAACTTTTATACGAAACTTTTTTCTTTTACTTAAATTACTTTATTTCCCAAAAATATGTTTGCAACACTTTAACTCGATCACACTCATCCTTCATACAAATTTCTTTTTATTTTTGGTTGTTTCATTTTAAGCTTACAAAACTTCTGGATAAATAATATTTTTAATTTTCCTACTTATTGGTAATAAAATGTATTGATTTTCTGCATTTCCAGACCTAGATAATCCAACATATAATTGTCCATGTGAAAAACATTCTTCACGCAAATCAATTCCAACATATTTAAACGTCTGTCCTTGTGATTTATTAATTGTAATTGCAAAAGACACTTTAATTGGAAACTGTTGTCGTTTAAATTGAAATGGCAAATCCGTTGGAATCATAGGGATTCGAGGTATATAGGCGAGTTCACCTGCTGCTGGATCAGTAAGGATGATAGCTTCGATTATATTGTTGCACATATTTTTGATCTGTAATCTAGTGCCATTACATAATTTCGGTGGATTCAAATTTCGCAACAACATTATTGATATTCCGATTTTCAGTTTCAGATAATGCTTTGGAAAACCTGATGGATTAAGTGCGTTTAAAAATTCTTGAGGATAGTGTACTACATCGTCATTATTAATGACGGTATCAATGGATCTGTATTCTCGGCTTTCACAATCTATCTTCTCCAAAATTATGTTGTTTATCTCCTTTACTGATGCGTTTCTTGGCGATACAATTGCTCTTTCACATAGCCAATTATAAGATTTGTCTACTAAATTTTCAATATCAGGGTAAATTTCATCAATCAATTCGATTATAGTATTTACAACCTTTCCTATTTTCTCGTCAATATTTATGTAACCATTGTCATTAATTATTTTTCCCTCTCCTATATTTATTAATTGCTGTGAAAATTCAAAGTCCCTTCCCCCAAGATGTGCTCTCATATTGGTTCTCAAATTCAATTTTTCTATAAAATTCCACATGTAAGATGATTTTAAACATGCCTTTATAATATCTGCTCTTGTTCCTCTTGGAATAACTGGTAATGTCTGCCGAAAGTCTCCTGCAAAAACAAATGTCACTCCACCCATTGCTTTATTACATGATTTTAAATCTCTTAGGGTTCGATCGATTGCTTCAATGTAGGCTCTGTGACTCATCGTACACTCATCCCACACTATTTGTCCGAAAGTAGAATTAGAATCGGGCAATAACGCAAAGAGACGTCGATGGTTTTCTTCTCGAGACATGTTCGAGAGAATTCGATGAAAGGAAAAACACCGTATTATTTGTTATTCCTCCTGTTTGTCGTCGGTGAGTCGGAGGTAAAGTCGAAAAGTCACGCGGTGAAATCGACAACAACCAACGGCAATCAGGACAGCCTCCGTATAGCGGAGTGCTCCGAGCACGTGCGCTTCCATCACGTGACGCCTCATCCACCAACCCCGTCACGGAAATCGGCGTGGAGACGTGACGTAACGAACTTCGGCCCTATGCAACGCGACGCTACGCGGTGACCGCTAATTCCTTCAAGGGAAGCGAGTCCATTGGTCTGATGGATGAGACATCACACCGTTTCCGAACTTATAAGGGTGCGTTCCACTTATCGACCGCAACGACTACGACCACGACCGTGATATTTGCCGTTCCATTAACTTGTGGGCGCTACGAGCAAAATCTTAAGTGGAATGAGTTTTGTGCAGTGAGATGGATGCCAAGATGAATGCCATCAAAATAATAGTGCTGCGCTACAGAAATTGTGACACAAGTGAAGATTCATCGAGTTCTGATGACGAATGGAATGTGTTATTATTTAAAAGAGAAAAGCGTAAACATCGTCCACGAATTCAAAATTATGTCGATAATGTTGTGGTTCGTTACATGGGACACGATTTCAAGAGTCATTTCAGGTTAGTAAATAAACATATACGTTTTATTTTATTTTATAATATATTATATTATAAAAAATATTATTTGTACGTGTAAGCATGTGTGGATAATTGGAAATAAAGTTATGTACAATAAATATATTATAAAATATATATTTATTTTACATAACTTTATTGCCAATTATCCACACATGCTTACACATACAAATTGTTGATATTAACATTTCTTTTTGTTTATAGAATGTCAAAAGCAACTTTTCAATATTTGTTAGAAATGCTAAGACCGTATTTGACCAGAAAAACAAAAGGATGTCCTATGATTCCAGCTTCTCATCAATTAATGATAGCTATTTGGAAAATGGCAACCATGGACTCTTACAGGTACAATATAAATTTTCAAAATAATGCAATGAATAATTGTTAATTTACAATAAAAAATATTTAATAAATTTCTTTTTTAAAGATCTGTTTGCGATAGATTCAATGTTGGAAGAGCAACTGCTGTTCGAGCTGTGCGAAAAGTTACCCGTGCACTTTTTTTAAATTCGTCAACATTTATTAAGTGGCCTACTGGTGATCGTGCTATAAGGGTTATGCAAGGATTTAAAGAAAGCAGTGGATTTCCAAATACCATTGGGGCCATTGATGGTACCCACATTCGAATTGATGCACCAAAAGAAAACCATGTCGATTACATCAACCGTAAAGGATTCCATTCGATACAGTTACAGGTAATAACAATTAAATCTGTTGATCACAAATACAATTTTTTAGAAATGTTTCATTATGTACGTTTGTTTTGTATTATGTATTTATTACATTATGTATTTATTTACAGTTAGTGTGTGATCACAGAACTTTGATCACACACTGTTATGCTGGGCATCCTGGGTCAGTTCATGATCAACGAGTTTTTCGCCAATCTGAGGTAGCAAACTATTTAAATGATGAAGAGAAATTTCCAGCAGACAGTCATTTATTGGGAGATGCGGCATACGAGATTCATCAACACTTATTGACTCCCTTTAGAGACAATGGACACCTAACAGAGGCACAAAACAATTATAATTATCGCATGTCTGTAGCCAGAGTTACAGTCGAGAGGTGCATCGGTTTATTGAAAGGGCGCATGAGAAGTCTATTGCACTGTTTGCCTATGTCAAGAGTGGCCTTAATGGCGGAATATGTGATAACTTGTTGCGTAGTCCATAATATCTGTACATTAAGAAGTGATGACATACCCGAAGTTATCACCATACCCCCAGCCTTACAAGAATGCAACAGAGCTGAAGAAAATTTGCAAAGAAGACAGAATGCTGGAGGAGTTGCCAAAAGAAATTTGATTATGCACACTTTATTATAAGATTAAAAAATCATTATTGTGTTAGTTTTTGTATATATGAATTTTTTAAATAATACATGTACTTTTCTTACTATGTACTAAATTATGTACTAAATAAAAATGTCATTAAATATTAAAACATTACTTAAAAGTTTGAAACAAATGTTTTATTGTTCTTTATTTAATTTTAAACTTACAGTTTTTAACCTTTATCCAGCTTTTAACCTTACAGTTTTTAACCCTTAACAATTTTTAACCTTAATCTAATTATAAAAATAAAAATGTAAGAAAATATGCGAACTGTTTTGTTAATTTTAATTGCTTTAACAAATGTGAAATGAACTTAAATGTTGTAATACAACTTTGGATTGTAAATAACATGTAACATAACTTAATATCGATACTCAATATATAACATGTTAATTTCATACAAAATAAAATTTTTTTCCCTCACAAAATAATTATTACAATTGACTTAGTGTGAGGTATCATAAAACAAAACATTAAAAATAATACAAAAAATAACATAAGTAAAACGAACAGTCTTATTATTTGTACTACAATTTGAAAATAAACGAGAAAATGTTGCAGTTTCTTACGTTAAGTATTACTGTTAAGGTAAATCAACTTAACTCTCTATGTATGTATCGCCATC
>NW_020216753.1:10062-17438 GCF_003070985.1 Temnothorax curvispinosus | reverse complement strand
ATACATCCAGCTTGGATTTTATGCTCTTACTTTTGGTTTTGTTTTAAATTTAATAAGCCTCGGTTATAGTTGAGTTTATTTACAAATATAATTATTAATTTTCAGAAAAGTATGGATAAAGACAATATTAGAACTTTGTTGTTATTATATCAACAACATCCGTGCTTATATGTTGTAAAATCTGTGGATTACCATAACCGTGTAAAACGAAAAAAAAGCTTTACAAACAATATGTGATCAGTATAGAGAGATCACAAAACAATCATTAACAATAGAAGTCGCAAAAAAGAAGATCAATAACCTAAGAACGCAATATTTAGATCATATCAATAAGACTAAACAATCAAAAGCGAGCGGTGCATCAGCCGATGAGATTTATAGACCTACCTGGTGGTTATATGAGGATATGAAATTTCTCGATCCTTATATTTCACAAAGAAAAGGAGAATCTTTTATAACAAAAAGGGCGAGTAGAAATGAAGTACTTGAAAGTTATAAAAATATTATAATTAGATAAATAGCAATTAAAATAATGGTAATTTGTAGTTTTCCAAGGATCAGTCTCAATCTTTAACAATAAATGCATTAATAAATGAAGATGATACTGACGATCTACGACTTATCGATATTTATAATGTTTTAGAAAATAAAGATTGTGATAAAGGTAAAAATATTAAATTTCTTTAATATTTTATAACTAAATATTTTAATATATGTATGTATATTATATGTATATATGTACGTATGTACACATTTGTAAGAAGTATAAACTTCCCTCCAGGGGGTGGGGGGAGTCCTTCCGGAGTCTAGGGGCCCGGGGAAGCCCTCCACTACGGGTTTTGCGAACCCGGAGTACCCGAGCACACCAGTACCGTAACCCACGGCAGTCCGCAAGGTCTGTCGTGGACCGGGGAGTCCCCCTCGGGAGACTCGCAAGGCAGACAACTTTTGTAAACAACTGTCCGGCCGGTCGGGACCGTGAGGGAAGAGCCTTTGCTCTTCTAACCGACCTAAGGGAAGGAAAACCCTGACAGAAAACCGGGGGACCGGCTGCCCTGCTTAGGAGTTCGGGTCTGGACGGAGCGGGTTGCTCGAGGAAACTCGGGCGTAAATCCAAGTCCCGTCCACCCGAATTCCAACAGCCGGTAGGGGTTGGCGGCCCTGACTTCAATTGCCTGGTCGGCCGGGACCGTTAGGGAGGAGTTTCTACTTCTCCCGCCGGCCTAGAGAAAGGAAAACCTCGATAAAAAACCGTGGGGTGGACCCAAATCGTCCGACCATTGCACGCCGGTGCTCCGGCGGGTCGGGGGATTCGGGCCCGTCAAGCGGGGAGGGCTCCCTCTTGTCCATTGCACGCCGGTGCTCCAGCAGGGCAAGAGAGGTGAGCCTTGGAAATCTGGGGCTTGGGGAGGGTTTACTCCCCGTTCCCGAGGCGGGCAGGAATGCCGTCTCGCCGAGGGAGCGGGAAGGGCCACCTTAATGCTTCCCTGATGCCGGTGCTCCGGTGGGAAACGAGGTGGTCAACCCTCTTTCGGGCTGCCCCGGTACGTAGTGCCGGAGCAACCGGAGGAGTGGCCCGCATCGGCGGCTTGCACACCAGGGTCGTGGACCCACGGTGCCGCCGGTGCGGAGGGTCGTCCCAGGCCGCTCGAACGTATTTTGAGGTCGGGGCTGGGGCGTCCTGGAAGGCAGACCCGTCGGGTCGCTCGGACGTATCTGAGGTCGGGGCTGGCGGGTCTAGCCGCTGGACGTAAGGGTCGGCGGCGAGTTTTCAGTAGCTCAGCGGTCGGTGATCGCTCCACCTGGGGGAGTCCCTGTGCCCTGCTCTTTCGCGGGCGGCGGCGGGGGGGGGGGGCGGGATCGAGACCCTCGGCCGGATCCGCCCCCGTGCAGCTTAGCGCGCGAGAGGTGTATGGTGGGGGCTCCTTCTACCCTAAGCCGACCAATGAGCAGGCGGGGTCGCCGGTTACCTAGGCTGGCGACCCGGGATTTCAGCTGGTCGCCACGGCGGGCAAGGTCATGGGTGGGCCGCGACACCCTTGGCCCCATCCGTGGGGCCCCCCGCTTGGCAGCACCCGCTGCGGTGCCCCGGGAGTCGGAGCCCTGAAAGCCCACGGTGCGTTGACTCCTTGATGGGCCTCGCTCGTGGGTGTGTAGGGGGCCGGAGGCCAGTGCCCCCGATGTATTTTCCGGGAGCCCGCGCCATAGCCACCTCCCTTGAGGGAACTCGGGGGCGCCGGCTGGTCGGGAAGTTTTTGGCCGGCCGGTGAGGGCATGCCCTGGGTGGTGGAGCCGCAGCGGGGAGTGGGACAAACTAGTAATGAGTGCTTTAAACTTTAGCCCCAACCAGACGAGCTTAGGGAGCGAGAGCGGCAACAACCGGGGGCTGGGAATAGGCCTCCGGAGGGGTTGCACGGAGGAGGGAGGAGGCCTGACAGCGCCATCGAGTGCGAGGACTGGGACGGAGACAGGTACAATACCCACCTCCAGCACATCCGATCTCAACACCACCGGGAGATCGAAAAAAGACCGCCAGAAGAGAAGTTCGCAAAGTACGTTGCGGACTAGAGGAGAGAAAGAGGCAGAAGCTCGTCTTTGAAGTCAAGCGCGAGCTCATATCGGTCGTATTCTTTTTCCGACACTAACGTTAGATCGCGGTCGGGTTCGAGGAGGAGGAACAGGAGGAATGTCATCGCTTCCGGCTCAGAGCCGGACAACGACGACGTGATATTGGTGGATGACCAAAAGGGAAGGGAGCCTGCGCAGCCCACGCAGATCAGCAAGAAAGAACGCAAGCAGGCAAGAAAGTTACTCAGAGAAACCACTGAAATAATAGACCGGAAAATAGGGAGGGACTATTGCCCCTCCCTGGCAGACGTCGGTCAAGAGAGGGAAAAAAGGGGTCGCCCAACAACAACGGGCGACTACTATATGAAGATGCTCCGCGTAGCACAAAAGGAGCTGATCGAGAAGGCTAGGGATCTAAGAATCCTAAGAGACGCGCTTATCCCCGCCAACCTCTCCAAAAGTAGGAGAGACGAGGAGATAAAGGCAATGGAGCAGCTAGGCGCCGCCCCACTGGAACATCTCCCAGCGGCGAAACTAGAGGCAGTCAATGCCGTCGACCTCGTTACAAAGAAATCCAAAGCGCTGAAAGGCGAATTCAGAGGGAGACTCAACAGGTCGGCGGCTACGATTAAGGCTGCCTTGACGCTACTCGTATCAAGATACAAGGACCCAATAACGGGTCGAGAGAGGGATGCGGAAATGAAGGCGCTCCGCAGTAAACTGGCCGCGCAGGGGAAAGAACTCGCGGACCTCCGGGTAGTGAAGGCGCAGCATGCGCTGATGCAAAAAGAGCTACCAGAGCTGCGCTACCAATTCGAGGTAGTGCAGAGGCAATCCCAGCATGAAGAAAGGACTATCGCTCGGGTGACAAGAACAAGGGGAGGCAGCGAGGCCAAGAAAAGAAAGGCGAACCCCTTGAAGTCCTCGGGTGACGAGGAATCTGTGGGGAGGGACGGGGAACCGACCATAGTCGGCGTCGACATGGAGTCGGGATCAGAGATACCGGCGGAAGAGGAGGACCAAGAGGAGAGTTCAAGGGAGAGAGTCCTCGAAGAAATAGCGGCCGAGGGCCTACCGGTGGTGGTCCGACCCTCGGTGCAGGGGAAGAGGAAGATCCTGGACCCTGCAGCGCCAGGCCGCCGTAACGCAACGCCGGTAAGGAAGGAAGAACCTGACCCCGGCATGGAGACGCGGCTAGCAAAAATGCAGGTCACGTGTGTCGAGAAAAAGGTCACTAAAATGGGGGAGTCTCTCCTAAAACAAGTCAGAGAGATGATCCCCCAAAAGGATGGGAAGAATGGAGAGGGACACGCTGTGACCCCTTCCTCGACCAGCAGGTGTCTGTCGTCCCGGTAAAAGCTCCCGGAAAGAAGAATAATGAAGGGAAGAAAAAATCCGCGGCCACGGCGCAAAGTCAGCCTGCGCACACGCCCGCTCCCGCTCCCAAGAAGGCCGGGGAATCAACCCCCTGGTCCCGGGTGCTGGGAAAGGCTGGATCGGGGGCCACTCCGGCTCCTACGGGGGCTACACAGGGAATGCGCCCTCGGGAGCAGGGGAAAGGGACCGCACAGGGTACCGCAGGGTCCAAGACAGAGGGGGAGTGGACACAAGTGGGAAGGAGGGGCAAAAACAAGGCTCAGGCAGTCAAGCGAACAGCCGAGGAGGAACGCCGGAAATAATAATGTCGCGAAAAAGCCTGAGCAAGGAGGGAAGCCTGGGGGGAAAGATCAGAACCAACTCGCCCTGCAGCAGGATAAAAAAGCGAAGAGGCGCACGCCGCGAACGGCCGCGATAACGTTGACGTGCCCGGAAGGCGAGTACGCCGAAAATATGGGTACAGTCAGACGGAAGGTCGACTTGGAGAGCCTCGGCATAACGAGACCCCCCCAACGTTAGGCGCACGGTTACGGGCGCCATAAGCCTGGAGATTGCCGGTCAGGGCAACGCCGAAAAGGCCGTCGCGTTAGCCAATAAAATGGCGGAGGCCCTGGCCAGCAAGGAGAGGGTGAGAATCAGCCGCCCAACTATGACGGCTGATATTAGGTTGAGCGGTTTCGAGGAATCGGTCGCAGAGACCGAAATATGCAAAACCGTGGCGCTAAAGAGAGATACGGGCATCACGAACGTCACGGTGGGACCGATCAGGAGGATGGCCAATGGTCTGTGCTCCACCGTAGTGAAGTGCCCGTTGGCTGTGGCTAACGTCTTTACCAAAAAGGGAAAGGTGGCATTGGGGTGGTCTTCAGCGAAGGTGGTCATGCTGGACAAGAGACCACTCCAATGTTTTAAGTATTTAGAATTCGAACACACCCGCGCGACCTGCCGAAACGAGGCGGACCGCACCGGGGCGTACTACCGATGTGGCGAGGACAGCCACTCGGCGCGCGACTGCCAGGTCCCGGTGCGCTGTGTGGTTTGCCTTGGCAAGGGGCTCCCCCATGAACACCGAATCGGGGGGCCCTCCTGCAAAAGGTGCAAGCAAGGAAAAAGAGACAAAGCCGCGGAGAAGGAAAGAGGCGAAGCGGCCAAATCAGGAGAGGGAACGTCGAAGGCTAAAGGCAAGAGCAGCGCAAAGCCCAAGAAAATATTAAAAGTTAAAGTTTAATAGCTAACTAATAAAGCGAAATTATAAAGCACATGCATGGAGGGGTGCAAGGGGGCTTACATGCGTGAGCGCACGTGAACAGAAAGGCTTTTCTCCCCTGCACCCTCCCCCATGCATGTACTTTATAATTTCGTTTTACAACTTAGCATGTACTTTATGTTGTAAAGCGAGGTCCACGCAGCCTACCGGCGGGGTGGGTGCGGGGGAGGGGGGGGCCGAAGGCCCCCCCCTCGCACCCCCCCGTTGTGTGTGTGTGTGTGTGTGTGCTTCCCACGCATAATTAAACTAATGAAACTCCCAGCGTGAGACCATACCATTTGCCTAACAGCGGTTCAGTCAAATAGCATCTGCCTAGGAAAATAGCATTTGACTAGGAAAATAGCAAGAATAAATGGTGAAAGCTATTTGGCCAGGCAGATAGCATTTGCCTAGTCAGAAGCTATTTTCCTAAAATAATCATTTGCCTACGACATATATATATCATACATACATACATACATACATACATACATACATACATACATATATACCCAGATAGCAAGTTGCCCGTAAGTTGCTGTCAGTTTGCTTAAAACTGCTCCGCTTAAGTTGCTTTTAATATTGAGGAAAGCGGCTTCCGATTTTGCCTATTGAATTGCCGACTTTTATTGCCACCAAAACGGTTGCCAACAGATTGTGGCAACTTTTATGGCAATAAGTATGCTACGAGCTTTCCGCTTGTTTGCGTAAGGTAATCGTTGTCTGCATAATGCTTTTAAGTTGCTCTAAACGAAATTACTGTTGTCTGGTGACAGCAATATGATGACAACTGAATGGAAACTTATGCCAAACACTATTTCCTTTCTTATACCAAGGAACGCTTGGCTATCTGAGTATATATATATATATATATATATATATATATATATATATATATTGTTGCGCCCGAGCCGAGACGCCCGGTAGAAACCCGGAAGGCAGTCGCAAAGCGCTGCCTGACGACGTGCTTGACGACGGGCCTGTCGTTGTTTGTTGACAGATGTCGGCATTCAGATTCTCCGCCGGGCCTTTGAGCCGAACAGACGTGTTGACGAGCTGACTGTATATTATCTCATTTCCGCATTAAACGAGTTCCTTTCTTACTGAGAGTCTTTATTCCCGGCAACGGGATCGCGCGCCGCGTTCGCGAGTGTGTCTGTATGTTGTGAGTGCAGCGAACGCGCGGTTGAGCGCAACAATATATATATAACCGGAAGTCCATATATAGGTTATATATATATATATATATATATATATATATATATATATATATATATAACCTATATATGGACTTCCGGTTGAGCAAGAAAGGCGGGTGGCGAGAAGAGAGAGAGGAATTAGGGATGGAACAGCGGAGTAAGAAACGAGGAAGGTGGAGAAATGGAAGAGAAGCATAAAAGAAGGTCAAAGGAAGGCGAGCACATGGAGGAGGAACCGGAGGCGTGAGAGAATCGGAGTTACCCACACAGCATGATATATTTTTTGTGAATCATTTTTTGAAATATTTTAATAAAATATTTTAACAATTTTTCGTAAATATCTTTAAAACATTTTAAAATATTTTAGGAAAATATTTTACAAAAATATTTTTTAAATGTTACGCAAATATTATAAGAAATATTTTTATTAGACTAGTATGAAATATTTCATGAAAGATTTAAAAATATTTTAAAAATGTATATAAAAATATTTTTAAAAATGTAGGAAAAATCTTTTACAAAATATTTCTGCTATATATGGCAAATATTTTATACATTTTTTTTTATCAATTACAATATCTTTCATAAAATAATTTAGAAATATTTCAAAAATTCTCCATTAAACATTTCTAGCAATACATCAAAACAAATTTTTTTTTTAATTTTACAACAAATATTTTGGAAATCTTTGAGTAATATTTGTGCATTTTGAACAAGTAAATTAAAAATTTTATACTTATTTGCCGTTTTTATATTCACTATATAGACATCACAGACGCGCGCTTTGCGCGCGCTATTTAGTTTTTTACTATTAACTTTTTGACAATTAACTGTCAAAATATGCATTGGCTGCGTTCAGCCGATACTCCGCTAGCCTAGCAATCGTGAGCAGTCGCTCGTTTCCTCTCCTTTGACCCAATGGATTAAAAGGAGAGGAATAACGAGCGACTGCTCACGATTGCTAGGCTAGCGGAGTATCGGCTGAA
>NW_020216753.1:2326-9962 GCF_003070985.1 Temnothorax curvispinosus | reverse complement strand
AACGAGCGACTGCTCACGATTGCTAGGCTAGCGGAGTATCGGCTGAACGCAGCCAATGACAGCCGCTCACGAAGTTAGCGCACCAAGAGAAGAGACCAATCGGCATTGCGGAAAAGATGAGTTAACAATAAACTTCTAGACTTTCGAGAATGATCGAGAGATGCGAGTATCGATTTAACATGCCATTTGTAGACAGGCAAAGCATATCGTATGCAGCAGGCGGGGATCGAGGCATCGGCGCTTAATAAAGGTTGTCCTTAAACTTGAAACTCGACCATCTTACAATAGTTATTGTCTTCGTGAGCATTAATTATGGCAAATATATTGCGCCCGTGGCTATAAAAGTGCTAAACAAAAAGATAGTACGGACACAGAAAGAAGAGATTCGGCGATTAGCTTCCGAGCCAATAATTGTCTGATTAATATTAAGTATATAGTAAGTATAAAATATATATACGCATATTATAGTTATATATATATATATATATATGTATTTTACATTTGTTTTAATTTTTATTAACCTAACCTCTTTTTATACAGGTTTAAAATTTATTGTTTGTGCTAAGCGAGTTTTTAATTCTGCGCTGTTCTCAAAATAAGGTAATAATTAAAATTATATTTTATCATATTTTCTTGTGTAATAAATCAGAATGCCAAGAGTACGGAAAGGGAAAATAGCTCAAAGTAAAAGGCAAATTTATCGTTTAGCAAAAGAACAAAGTGTACTTCAGTTACAAGATATTAAAAAAGAATTTGCTATATTTGAAAAAAAATTAACAATACATAAAGATGTAGATAGTGATATTGATATAAATATAGATTCTGATAATAACATAAATATGTTAAAATGTAATAACAAGGGACACAAATCCATCACAGACTGAAGTTAATGAAATTCATGTTGACAATAAATTTGATTATGTTGATCAGTGTTTATCTACTTATAAAGATGACGATGCCACAAGTATTGCTAGTTCTATCACTTATCGACACAGTAATAGTGACGCTGATAGTATTTTATATTGTAGTTCTGATAGTAGTGTACATGATGAGCATCAACATTGTGATGATAATTTATTTGATTATTTAAAAAATGCAGAGTCAGCGCAAAATGAAAAATTCCCAAATGAAATTAAATATTGGGCAAAACAATTCAAAATTCCTCATAATGCTATAAATTCATTGTTGTCGATATTAAATAAAAACACTAACACACAATTTCCTAAAGATTCCCGTACTTTATTAAAAACGCCAAAATCAACTAATGTTATAAATATGGATAACGGACAATATTGTCATATAGGCTTAACAAATGCCATAAAAAAAATTATTGAAAACCGTCTTATATTAAAACATAAATTTTCCACTGTAAATCTATTGATTAATGTTGATGGTGCTCCTATATCAGGTAATTCTTCAGAAAAAGGCGTTTGGACAATTTTATGCAAAGATTCCGAGTTAAAGAGTGTACATGTTGTAGGTATTTATCATGGAATTAAAAAACCTCAGGATCCAAACGTTTTTCTGAAAAATTTTGTTGACGAAGCAGTAGTATTAATAAATAATGGATTTACACACAATAATGAAATTTATAACGTAAGAATTCATGCATTTATATGCGATGCACCTGCCAAATCATTTATTTTAAATACAAAATATCCTAGCGGCTACAATAGTTGCAGCAAATGTCTTATTAAAGGCGAATATTATAATTCAGTTTGTTTCCCATTAGCAGATCGTAAAAGCTTAGAGATATATTGCAATACACATTTACGAAGTGATGAAAAATTTAAAAATTTAGAGTACAATAGAGATTATCAACATGGCTCAACCATTTTAAACTTATTGCCTTATGTAGGCTTAGTATCAAACGTACCATTAGATCCTATGCATTTAGTGTTTATTGGTGTAATGAGGCAAATAATAAGGCATTGGTTGGGAAATAAAGGACGTAAAAAAAAAAGTTATAAATTATCAGAAACGCAAATTGAAAAAATTTTAGACAATTTGGAAAAATTGAAATATGTTTTACCTTTTGATTTTAATAGACGTTCAAGGTCTCTTTCTTATTGGAAACTTTGGAAAGCCACAGAATTTCGTCATTTTTTACTGTATTTCGGCCCCGTAATTTTAAAAGATATTGTAACATCAGATGTTTATAATAATTTTTTACTGCTTCATGTTAGTATCTCGATTCTTACAAATTCCATTTTAGTGTTGGATTCTAGAAATATTCAGTATGCAGAACAACTGTTAATACTTTTTGTAGAAAGTTTTCAAAAAATTTATGGCAAAGGAAATGTTACATTTAATGTGCATAATTTAATACACCTACCTAAGGATGTTAAGAAGTACGGTCCATTGGAGGCTTTCAGCGCCTTTCCATTCGAAAATTATATTTGTTCTTTAAAAAAATTATTAAGAAAAAGTGACAGGCCATTGCAGCAAATCGCGAGAAGACTGGTAGAATATGACGAATGTATAACAGATGATATAAAAAATAATTTCAATGTAAAAGAAAATGAAATTAATGTTCAGAAATGTCACTATAACGGTGTTGTTACAAATACTCGGAAATATCACTGTCAATACAAAATTTTGACAATAAATTCGTGGCGTATTGACATTAGTGATGACAAAAATAACTGCGTTTTACTTACAGATAATACCATTGTTAATGTTCTAAATTTTGCAAAATATAAAAGTATTGTGTATGTAATTGGAAAAGAGTGTATACAAGAAAGTATTTTATATTCTCTGCCACGTTTTTCTAGTAGAAACTAGGTATTAATGTTATAACTGAATCAAATGTTATTAAAGATTGGCCTTGTGATATGATTCGTGCAAAAGTTTTTAAAATTCCGTATAAAAATGGATTTCCTATAATACATACATATGTATCATTATAATGAAATATTATATGTATAATAAATGTATAACACTACAACAACGTAATAATATATTTTATAATTTATAAATTTATTGCAATATTTGTAGTAAATTAATTTCAACATTTCTTATATACATATAATTCACGATATCCTTTAAAATTAAAAAAGGACTTGTTAATTGAAATCTATTTTTATTATACATATAAAATAAAATTAAATTATAAATTATTATTATTATTTTATTCAATGTAAAAGAAAATAATATAATATGCATAGAAAATATGAAGTTGTTAATTATGTTACATTATATATGTATACATTATATGTATAATTTTAAGAAGTTGTATGTTTTAATAATATAATTTTATCATATATTCAGATAATACTTAAATAGATAACTTTGTACAAAATTGTCATTTACAAAATAGTTGATTATATTACATTTGAGAATGAGCCTTTGCTATCATTGAGGATGACGATGGAAAAAGAGTGGTTCCATCTAAATGGCTATCAGATGATTTTAAAACATTACAATGGCCTCCATTTGATGATAGCGATAAAATTCGTAGAGCAGTTATTAATCAGCATGATCCTACAGAAGACTGGGAAGTTTATCCAGTTATAAGATTTATTAAATCGAATGGTAACTATTTTTTTTTAACTTATATATAAACAATGTAATAATATGCAAAAATAAACTTTGGTCTAGTAATTATAAAAAAGTTGACCTTTTAAATGTAAAATAAAAAATTATGAATTATTTTTCTTTTCATTCATCTATATATATATAAGTAAAACAACTTATTTATAAAACAATTTTTTTTGCAGACAATTATATCAGTGCAGTAAGTGAACTAAAAACTTACGTAGATAAGGTTTCTGATATGAGTGATCAGGAAAAATTAAAACGAACAAGATTTCTTCGAAAGAAAAAAAAATTATCTGACGAATTTTGTACTGAGGATAATAATCGCTTTAACAAAAAAAATAAAAGCAAATGGAATAATATTTCTTCTGACGATGAAAGTGAAGACTCAAGGGAATATAATAAACTTTCAAAGAATGAAACAGATAGTATACAGGATGGAAAAGACGTGCAAAAATGAGGTTAAGTCGGAGCAAGGCAGGATCGGAGGAGAAGGCAAGAGAGAAGGGAGGAGTATCAGGGAGGGGGACCGGAACTACAAGGCACGAGCACACATGTGAGTGGTGAGGCGAGATGGCGCTAAAGCGAGGGTCGTGGCGGCGCTGGTGACGGGCTCCGGCTAGAGACCCTCTAATAAGAGTCTGGCCACCTTGTCCCGCATTTTGATTGGTCCGCCATTTATGCGTGCTTCGGCGAACTTCGGAAGAATTCGTGCGTTCTCGTTCACTCACTCAGTTGAGATCGCACATCGCGCGAATATCATCGTGTATTCATCGTGTGTTTTAATCTTTCGCCCATTGTCATCGTGAAACCACGTGTTGAAGCCTTTTGTCAGTGCTGGTAAAAGATCTATAACTTGTAGATTTCATAAAACATTTCTCGATGTGAAAATATACATAATGTGTCATTATATGTATGTTGATGCGTGATATATACTCTATACTGTGATATAAATTAAAATATATATCTCTCTCAAAAACATATAGTTTTAACATGGATGGAATTATTAATTTTTTATTATTTATTAATGAAAGTTTATATAAAGGTTATGATCTTAGAAGATCGAAGTCGACAAAAATACGTTTAATCAGACCACGTATAAATTATTTGGTATTTTTTGATAATAATTATTTTAAAAAAAGATTTGTAATGTTAAAATACAGCTATTCATGAAGTGGTACGTCACGAAGAGGTAGGTTAAGTGTGCGCATGCGTCAACCGAGTGAGACGGTGAGCATATTGCTTTCTCACTCGTGTGATTCCACGCATAAATGGCGACCATCCAGTTGTGGCCAGACTCTTATTAGAGGGTCTCTAGCTCCGGCCGGCGCGGGGTGCTGGCCCCTCCAAAAAAGTGGGTTGGCACCACTGCGTTGCGTCGGGGTGCGGCACTGGGGGCTGGCGAAGAGGGACAGACGACTGCCACGACGATATCGAGAGCGCACGGCGGACGGTAGAAGAAGCCAAAATAGAAAAGATTGAGAAGCAGTTGAACGAGAAAGATTGAGAATGAGAAGGAGGAGAGACGTTGAGGGATATTTAGATGGAAGTAAGTGATAAAGTAGTCAAACTAGAGCAGCAGAGAGAGAACGGAGAAACAAGCGCGAATGAGTGGATAGGTTAGGTTGTAACCGGACGATACATAATCGGGCTACGAGACACGCTATTTTGTCCTCTAAGTCATCGGTCGCCACTCGGTTTAGCTTATTTCTACCGAGAAGGTAAGTATCTGTGACGTTAACGACGATATGGTTAACCAATTTGTTTAAACAATATAATTTTTTGAATCCCGCCACGGGTGCCTCATCACCATCGCCTGTTCTCGGAGCACCGCTGGTTATCGTTCACCAAGGTCAAGTGACCACCGCTTGATCAGGTAAGAACGTGTCAACTAACTACTTAATCCTTCTTTCTTTTAGATTCTCGCCACGGGTGCCTCATCTGCATCGCCTCCTTTCGGATCACCGATATCAATCACCAGCCTACCCCAACGTGGGACCAAGATGGCTGACCACCGCTTGATCGGGTAAGTTACAGTATCGTGGTAAATTAACTTAATAAATTCTCCTTATTTTCAAGTTTTCACTACGGGTGCCTCATCTCCGTCGCCGACCCATGGATCACCGCTGCTAACCGCCGACCAGGATCACCGCGTATGCAAGATGGGCGACCACCGCTCTCAACGGGTAAGTATAAGGAGTGTGGTAAATTAACTTATTTAATACTGCTTTTTTCAGGTTTTCGCCACGGGTGCCTCATCTATGGCTTCCTCCGGTGCAGCACCGATGATAATCTTTGACCCGGATGGACTCCTTCGCAAGATGGCTGACCACTCTGCTTGATCAGGTAAGTAGAAGGTAAGTAATCGATAACTTCGTATATATTTTCACAAATGATTCTTCCATTTATTCAATACTATCGTTTCACATAGATGGTTGTTCACAATTGTTGTTCCCGCACAAGATGGCGGTCGCACGTCTCGCAAAGTGCGAAGTTTCCGTTTTCGGTACGCAAGGACCGTTCGTCTTTCGTATCGACGACTAGTAACGCGTTGTGCGGGCGTTCCCGTTTGTTCCGGACGCTGTGGTAATCGAAATTCGTTATTCAGTATGTAATCGCGATAATTACTGCGACACGCCGAGATATACGCGCGAGACGGGTGTTACCTACGAGCGCCCACGAGAGACTGCCTCGAGGAATTTCTCTCTCAGGCTCCCTACCTCTGATAGTTTACCCCCACCATGGGGTCTTGGCCGCTTTCTCTTCGCAGTACTTTTCCACTCTCCGCGTTAACAATGGGTGTTTACGACTTCTGGCCGTGCCAGATGTTCGCCGCTACGCCGTTACAATAGGTGTTGACTTCTCCTGGCCGTGCCAGATGTTCGCGGTGGAAATTTCCACTTGCGGTACCCTATTTGCGACACGCTTAATCGGCTCCCGGATAGTGGTTTTCCACCACTCAATTTTCGACTTTGGACGTCGCCGACCCGTGCGCACGTCCTCTCTTACGTCCCTATAGAGGCCCCCGCATCGACTTCCCGCAGAAGACGTCTAGGTCGTTTTCGCGACATCCGCCATTGACGGCGACCCCCGGTGCTCGTTTCCACGGTCTGTAACACCGATATTCCGGACTCGGTTCTCGCAGCCGACGTCCGGGTCTCGACTTCGCGGACCGTCTCTGTAACTCGCGTCCGGGTGGTCGGATTTCGACGGCAACCTGTTTCTCGGGTGTACCAGGTCTCATTCTCGAGGCACCGTGTAGTTTTCCCCGTGAATGATGCCTGGTTCGCTATCTCGTCCCCTGGTGATCGGATTGCGGCGCTTTTCGCGTGTGCCCCTGCTTGGGGACCTCCCGAGTCGGCACAGGTGGTCTTTATTCGCGCGCCATGCACGATAGTGGCACCTGATGACCGTGGTTTGCTATCTCGGGCCCCTGTGATCGGATCGCGGCGCTCTTTGCGTGTGCCCCTGTTTGGGGACCTCCCGAGTCGGCACAGGTAGTTTTTATTCGCGCGCCATGCACGATAGTGGCACCTGATGACCGTGGTTCGCTATCTCGGACCCCTGTGGTCGGATCGCGGCGCTCTTCGCATGTACCCCTATTTGGGGACCTCGCGAGTCGGCACAGGTGGTTCAACTCGCACGCTCCGCGTGGTTTGGCATTTCGTGCCTTCGCGGCTCTAGGTCATGGCCCGGTTCGATGGACGTCGCGAATCGCGCTAATTCGGGTCTGGTCATCCCCGGTCTGAAGATTGTGTGTGGCTCGACTGCCGCATTAGCCTGCGCGGTACCGCGATCTACGCGCAAATACATGAATAATATTCCCAGTCGGACCGGGCACCTTTGTGCCATAGAATGAAACAAAACAATGTGGATCGGGAAGAAAAGGAACAACTTAAGAGCTAAGTGAGCCGCAGCTCGGCGACCGCTGTCGCATAAACTACTTTATATATATATATATATATATACATATATATAAAATTATATATATATATACATATATATATATAAATATTTTATATATATATATATAAAAATGTATATATATATATACATTTGTATATATATATATTTTATATATATATATATATATATATAT
>NW_020216753.1:0-2226 GCF_003070985.1 Temnothorax curvispinosus | reverse complement strand
TATATATGTATGTATGTATGTATGTATGTATATATGTATATATGTATATATGTATATAATGTATATATGTATATATGTATATATGTATATAATGTATATATGTATATATAATGTATATATAATGTATGTATGTATGTATGTATGTAAGAAATAGTCCTCGAGTAAATATCGTATTATATATGAGAAGGGATATTAATAGAGATATCGCACATGTATTTAGTATTGAATATTTTTTTATTATATATTTCAAACACTTTACATGTATCATTTTTATATTAAGAATAAAATACAGTTTGCACGAATTAAATCACATTGTCTTTGTGTATCCATGAGTTGTGTGATCCATCGAATCCCAGCCATTTCACGTAAACCTCGTCGCCCCTCCTGCGCAGTACTTTCTCCACGAGATACACGTCAGGATAAATCGCGCGATGCAACTCGTACTCGTAGAACGCTCCAGCGACGGATTTTCCACGATAGTCCTCGAGTAGGTAGGTTACGGGATTGGTATGCTGCACTTTAACGATCTTAAACACCTCGGTGGTCCAATTCGGCGTGTAACCCTTTTCGAAAATTGCCTTGTATTTGCTGACGCGTACCGAGTCGCCCGTGTTAAACTTTGCCGGGCCCGCGATCTTTATCGCGCTGTACACCGTAGCCAAGAGTCTTTCGGCGATCGCGGGGGTAACGTCGACGGGTCGCATGCCGATCGTTCGATGCTTGCGCGCGTTGTAATCCGACACGAGTCGCGATAACGCGTCAAATCACTTGTAAGTTCCATTGAGCGTAAACATTTTCCACATGTTGTTTTTTAACGTGCGATTGAATCGCTCGACGACCGACGCCTTCATCACCGAAAACGTGGAATAATGAATGATACCGTGTTTTCTCACGAGACGTTGCACGTCGGTGTTGTAAAATTCCTTCCCCATGTCGGTTTGTAGATTACTAGGGCTCCTCCCGCTATCTCGAATTATCTCGGCGATAGCGTCAGCTGTCTCGCTGCCACCTTTACCCTTGAGCGGCACGGCCCAGGCGTACTTGCTCAACACATCGATGACGGTGAATATGTAGTGGTAGCCTCCGTTGAAACGCGAGTACGGACGCATCTCGACGATATCAGCTTGCCACAGGTCGTCGTACCCTCGCACTATGACGTGTCTGCGGGGAAAATTTTTTTCTCGCCGGTGCGTGCAATTTGTCCACCAACCGTCGCTTTTCGATATTATTATCCACATCAGTCGATTTTAACGGTCTCATGTTCGGTTAGCGTTTCGTTGGCTGTTCGTAGTCGTCGTTCTTCAGCTGTACGTAGCCGTTTCTGTTTATGTTTCTGCGTCGTTCATCACTGTTTCTGAACCGCTCGGAAACGATTTCGAGCCGTTCCTGAACCGTTCGACGGCTTGCATAATTGTCTTTTACTTGACTGAAAACTCTTATGCCAAGATATTGCTTCTGGCACCGTCACCTTCCCGACCGTTACATCGGCTCAAGATAATTCAATATTATCCAAGTTTTGGTACGCTGTTTTCGATATATGTAAATCTTTCGCGCCGATATCTTACTTCCTTTAATCTGTCTAGCCAATATTATTATTTTTCTTACTTACCAACACATCGTGATATTTTTTAAGTATTAAATAAAAATAAATGGATCATGAGTGATGATTTTCCTTCTTAGAAACTTTTTTTACAATTCAAAATACATAACATTTGAAAATTACAAAGAAATTGGCATAGAGGGGGAGGGGGGGGCTTATACTCAATATCTACATATATTTTTTATATTATTCTCCATTGTGTGATAATGATTACAACATGAGAAATCTAACTTTCTAGCGGCTCAAAAACCATTGGTAAGCAGACCGAAAACGTTGATTGTCTTAAAAATAAACTTGCCAAGTTGGAGAAGCAAGTAATTGATCTGACATAATTATTTGGAAAGTCTGTAGCTGTTGTAGCTGTAAATCTGTGCGGAGTTGCTCCTCACAGATTTGTAGTTGCGTGAAGAACAGCAACAAATGTGGTCTGTCATGTAAATGTGACAATGAAATTATGTCAGATCAATCACTTGCTTCTCCAACTTGGCAAGGGCTCGCGCCCGCTACGCGGCGCATCGTCAGTATCTTTTCGCGTAAGTAAGATTCGACATCGATCTCTATATCTAGGGCAGCAATGTGACAATGAAATTAAAAATAAACTTGCCAAGTTGGAGAAGCAAGTGATT
>NW_020216752.1:0-1941 GCF_003070985.1 Temnothorax curvispinosus | reverse complement strand
TAAGTTAACAAGCATGTACGAACGATAATTAATGGTTGTTTAACAATCGCGAACGAGACCACGACGTTGTAACATAAATGAATAAGCGAGCGAGCGAATAATTAAAACAATGTTAACGCAAGATTCCCTTTTCCCCGATAATATTCCGTGATGATGAATATTCGAGATAAATAAGTATGAAAGGAATAGAAGGATCGAGAAAATGGAATACTGCGTAGTGTGAAATCCATGTATTTGCGAAAGCTGTGAATAACATGTTTACATCGAATGAATGAGCCTATTGTACGCGGCAACACCTGCCTCGAACGAACAATGGACTCAGGAATGCGGAAGCGGCGAACGACCACATCTGGCTGGCAGGTGTATGGAACATCTGGCCGATCGAAATGCTCGATGGGGCGGAGCCACGACCAAGGGGGGATGCAGCCGGGAGTCGAGGAGCCCGAGCGAAATCCAGCGATCGAGGAATTCGTTGTCGAACAGTCGTAGAGTCAAGATGTCGGGAACTCACCGTTCGTAAAGTACGGCGGCTGACATTGTAACTTCTCGTTGCGATCGAAACCTAGACTCGGTGTTGAACAATCCCGCGGTAGACGCGTTAAATCTGTAACATCTTAATAATAAAAAAGGAAGTCTTCGCTCGAGAGTCAAACGAGCAGGTCGATAGTAATTTTCCTCGGTAGGAATACTTCGTCTCTAGTAGAACTTAGACTCGGCGTCGAACGATCCCGCGGCAGACGCGTTAAAATCTTTTTCACATCTTCACTATAATCTTGTACTATCTGGAATAGAATAAAATAGAGGATATTTTACTATTTGAAAACAGTAGTATTTGAACATTTATTCGAGTGCGGGTCAATACTTTATCCTGAATACTTACCTGATACTTACCTGATCCTGATACTTACCTGATCCATCATCGGCGATCCCACGACGCGCGAGGAGATCCAAGAAGCGTTCAAGCTACGGTCCGGGGCGAAGTCGTCAGTGCACAGCTGAGGCCGTCCAGAGAGAGTCCGAGAAGCTGAGTCCAGCAGGCGATCTAAGATCCGGCGGCACAGAGGAAACCTGAAACAGAGAATGAAGGGGTTGAGAGGAATCAACGAGGTCGTCGTAAACCAGGTGGGGCAAATCCGTCACTAAACAATTAACATCCTTTTTCGGTTTGTTTGCGACCGCAGGATGTCGCAACGCGCGCAGCGGTAGAAAAGGTGTCGCGGGTCGTGTTGCGCCGTATTTCGGAGGACGCGATGCGACAATTCGCACCGCCGGCCAAGCAGAGCGGCGAGTCGGCCCGTAAGGAGGCCGAGAAATGGGCGGTGGAGATGGACCCGCCCGACGCGATCGCGGAGCCGTTACCGGCGATACAGGCGCCGGTAGAAGGAGGTCAGGCGGCGGAGCTTCCGATCCAGATTAATCTGGAAGCGGTGCAAGCCATTGTCGCCATGTTGGAGTCGGAGCAGGCCGCCCGGCCTGACGAGCAGGCGATAGAAGCAGGAGAAGAAGGAACGCACGCGGAGCCGCCAGCAGAAGCCGCGGATCGGGACGACGCGTCCAGTGGGAGCTTCCGGAGCCCGGAGAGCAACCACGAGGACGAGAATGAGGACGAGGGACAAAAAGTGCCCACATAGATATAAGTATAGTTTCCAGCGTTCCGAGGATGGGGACGTAATTGGACGAACGTCCGTTTAGTTATTTTGTTTTGTTGACCCGCCGGGTCGAGATTTTGTTGGCGACAACACGGCCCCATCCGGCGCCATAGTATGTAAGTTACGACAAGTCGCGCAACTTTTTATTTTTTTAGTTAGTACCGGCTCAAGCCACGTTTAGTTTATTTTGTTTACCGTTGAGCGCGCGAACGGTTCAGAGCGCGGAAAACCGCATGGCAAGGCTTGAGCCACACACACTTTCCAGGAAAGGAGAGGCGCCCGAATGGGCGTT
>NW_020216751.1:0-1699 GCF_003070985.1 Temnothorax curvispinosus | reverse complement strand
TACAAATTTATTACAAAATATGCAGTATTTATTTAACCCTTCAAAAACACACCTTTTTTTTCATTCACAGAGAACACTGGGTCAATCTGACCCTACACACACTTTGATCGTCCACTATTTTAAATTGACGAGTGCAATTAACTTGACAAAATTCCCAGATGTACTTGGAACATTGTTATGTCAATTGATATAAATAAAAGTGCCATTGGAATTATTTACATATTTTTAAAAATTCAAAAAGATTCAAAAATAATTTTTTTTTTTTTTTAATTTTTTAAAATATGTAAATAATTCCAACGGCACTTTTTATTTATATCAATTAATTTAACAATGTTCCAAGTACATCTGGGAATTTTTTCAAGCTAATCGCACTAGTCAATTTAAAATGGTAGACGATCAAAGTGTATGTAGGGTCAGATTGAACCAGTGTGTTCTTTTGGAAAAAAAATGGTTTTTACGAAAAAAATTTTATTTTTTTATGTTTAATATTTTTGGCTAAAAATTTTTCTGGCAAAAAAAAGGGTCAAATTAACCCTGTGTGTTCTCGAAGGGTTAAATAAAAACATTTACAATTTTGCAAATATAGAATTCATGACTTTACCAAAAGGAAATCCTGTAAGAACTCTATTACGTAAAAATTATGTGTTATATACAATTTTAATGATTAAAGCGGATTTAATCCGATTCACATAGCTACTTTCACTACCCAATTTAAATGGATTAAGCGCAGATACGATTGAAACCGATTGAGTAGAATTTAGATGAATCCGGAAATATCGCATTAAATCCGATTCCGGTGTTGTATTAAAATTTCACGATTGATGCGGATTAAATACGATTCATGTGGTCATTTTATTTACCCTATTAAAATGGATTAGGATTAATACGATTGAAACCGATTCAGTCGGATTCAAATGAATCCGGAAATATCGCATTAAATCCGATTTCGGTGTTGTATTAAAATTTTACGATTGATGCGGATTCAACACGATTCATGTGCTTACTTTATTCACCCGATTAAAATGGAAGTGCAATAATACAATTGAAACTGATAACGACGGATTCAGATCAATCCGGAAATGACGAATTAAAAACGATTCCGATTGATTTGTTATTAGAACCGATTCACTTCCAATCGGGCATCCGATTAACCGGATTGAAAACGCATTCATTCCGATTCAATTTCACCAAATTTAATACGGAACCAATCGGATTTAATCGGTCATTTTCAGCAGGGCACTGTGTGCAATCGGCACCGTGTGCAAACGCCACCGTGTGCAATCGACACCGTGTGCAATCGACACCGTGTGCAATCGACACCGTGTGCAATCGACACCGTGTGCAATCGGCACCGTGTGCAATCGCCACCGTGTGCAATCGGCACCGTGCGCAAACGCCACCGTGTGCAATCGCCACCGTGTGCAATCGGCACCGTGTGCAAACGCCACCGTGTGCAATCGACACAGTGTGCAATCGGCACCGTGTGCAATCGACACCGTGTGCAATCGGCACCGTGTGCAATCGGGACCGTGTGCAATCAGCACCGTGTGCAATCGACACCGTGTCCGAATGCAATTAAATGTGTCCGATAGTAACCGTGTCCGATCGGCACTGTGTCCGAACGGCACCGTATCCGTACGGCACCGTGTCCGATCGACACCGTGTGCAATCGACACCGTGTGCAATCGACACCGTGTGC
>NW_020216750.1:0-5131 GCF_003070985.1 Temnothorax curvispinosus | reverse complement strand
AAAATGAATCGTAAAAGTTCTAAGTTTCCAACGTAAACGTTCTCAGAATATGAACGATGTCGAAATCGTGTGTTAAATATATGTATTTGTTGCTGTTTAAGACGCGTACGGCAAACGTATTCAAAAATATAACCGTCTTCCACGACTTGGTACTCAGACCACTTGATATGGAACTGTGACTCTTACTATTTAAGTTTTACCGATTTAAACGTTCCACGATGAAATATATTTTATAATTTTCGGCCACTTAGGTCGACGTAGTGCTGCGAAGTAATATACGTGCAACACCAACCCAGAATATAGCCATTTTCTAGTACCTGGCATCTCGACACCTGATGTACAAAAAGTGATTCGTAGAAATTTTAGTTTTCCAACTTAAGTGTTTTCAAAATATGAACGATGTCGAAATCGTGTGCTAAATATATGTATTTGTAGCTGTTTAAGACGCATACGGCAAACGTATTCAAAAATATAACCGTTTTTTACGACTTGGTACTCAGACCACTTGATATAAAAATGTGACTTTTACTATTTAAGTTTTACCGATTTAAACGTTTTACGATGAAATATATTTTATAATTTTCAGCCACGTAGGTCGACATAATACTGACAAGTAATATACGTGTAACGTCGACCCAGAATATAGCCATTTTCTAGTACCTGGCATCTCGACACCTGACTTAGAAAAAATGAATCGTAAAAGTTCTAAGTTTCCAACGTAAACGTTCTCAGAGTATGAACGATGTCGAAATCGTGTGCTAAATATATGTATTTGTTGCTGTTTACGACGCGTACGGCAAACGGCAAATAAAATTTAAAATAGATCGATATCTCAATATTTGCGGAAATTAGAGCAACCACGGACATTTCTAAAAAAATTTAAAATTTTTTTAAAAAAGAACTTTTTTACCGATCATCGCCAAATTCAATACTAACCTTCCTTGAACGAGACTCTCGATTAAAAAAAACAGCCCGATATCTCAATATTTGCGGAAGTTAGAGCAATCACGGACATTAAATCTGCACATACACACATGCAGACATGCGATTTTAATGCGATATTTCGACATTTTAGAACACTCTGAACATATTGGCAGAAAAAACTCAAAAACCAATCTCTTTGTTGGTTTCTTCTACCCCTATTTTATATATAATTCATTTAAATTTGATTGACTAGACCCAACTTTATGCGCAATCAACTCTCTAAAAGAGAATCAGTGTATTTTTACTGAGAAACAGTAAATAGTCACTGATTGAAGCAGTTATAAGTATACCACTAAGAATCAGTGACATTTCACTGAAGGAATTAGTTATTTATTGACTGTTTCAATCAGTAATATTGGACTACTAGAAACAGTGACTTAAAACAGCAAAATCAGTAATGTGAGCTGATTAAATCAGTAATATTGACTATTTCAATCAGTAATATTATACTACTAAAACAGTGACTTTGAGCAGCAAAATCAGTAATGTGAACTGATTAAATCAGTAATATTGACTGTTTTACTCAGTAATATTGGACTACTGGAAACAGTGACTTTGAACAGCAAAATCAGTAATGCAAGCTGATTAAATCAGTAAATGTCCCAGTAAACAGTAACAAAAAGTAATAACCTTAATACATGTTATAACTTTTATTCAACAATGTAATTGTTACGTACAAAATGTTTACAGAATGAAGTCAATTAAAAATTAAACATTCCTCAGCTTACGAGCTTGTGCCTCTATGTTTGTTCCTTCCTAAAAAAAGATTTTTCTGTGTGTTAGCAAGTATTAATATATAACTTTTAAATGCACTAACCAAACTTACAGGCCATATCTGTATTAACGAAGAATTTGGAAAAAGGAGGATCATCATGTTGTCCCTTATCAATGTTCTTCTGAAATTAACTATCCAAATATTTGAATCGTGTTTTAACAATCAATTTATACTAAGAAATTATAAGAATAAGAAATAAAAGACTTACTCCTTTTGATAAGTTTCCAACGATAACCGAGATTAATAATCTTATTCTGTTTGCTGTTCAGTTCTCTCGTTCAATACGCCGTGGTTTATGCTGAAAATGAAAAGGGAGAAACAGTCTCTAGTTTATCGCGCTTTACTATGGGCCCGTTGGACCTCCATCTTTGCTCCGTTGGCAAACTATAACCTCGCCCCGTTGGGCCATCGTACTCGTCAGTACCCGCGGTAAATGAACTACAGCTCAAGAAGCTTTCGTACTTACTTTTAACCTCACCTTTTTTGCAAGCACGCTTAGCTCAGTACCGCAGTTTCTCTCATTCTTCGTAATGTACACTTAGCACCGCTTCGTCCTTCGTCACGTATACTTCGTTCTCGTCTTCTGTTTCACACATCACTGAGATCACAATCCTGTTCCGCTTCCTCGCACCATCAATCAGTATTACCAACAGATAACTGATTTTACAGTAACATCTTACTTTCACTGACCATAATCAGTGAAATATAAGATAAAGAAACAAAAAGTAAACATTCTACTGAAGTTCAGTGAAATACTCACTGATTCTCAGTGAAATCCTATTTTACTGTTTCAATTAGTGATATTTTCACTGATTCTACTTTAGAGATAAAGGTTCATATATGAAATTCACGAAAACAAAGCTTCCTCTATGAGGAAGCAATAGTTTGATTATCGACTCGTCCGCTCAAATATACTATTTGATACGCGTATCGACAGAGTTGGTGCAAACTAGGCCACGTACGTCAAGTATCGGTTGTAATTGTGAAATAAGGAATGACAATAGTCTGTCGAAGAAACAAGTCGAAAGATGAATCAATTTTGACGATCGTTGAACGAAGAGTAAAGAACAAAGTTTAATTTGACGTTTAATTTATGCCGAATGTATCGCAATTGTATCTAGTTTCTTTAATTTTACTCAACAAACGATAAGTCTGTCGAAAGAAGAATTATTTTTGACGAGCCACTTGTTCCATTTTAAGATTTGAACGTTAAATAAAGGAAAAAATCGCATGTATCTTTCAATCGTATACACATGTAAATTCTATCGAGTGTCACTTTCTTATATATTCGATACCGAACAAGTATGTAAAAAGACAATTAAGTATTTACGAAGCACTTACGTTTACGAAGACGTGTTAAATTATCGGTAAATTTCAAAAAAGCGAGTTTGAAAATCTTAGAATTCTATCTTAGACTTTCTAAGATTTTCGAATTCGCCTTTTTTTTTGTCAATTAGGCAGACTACAGTTATGTATTCTTATGTTTTTGGAGTAGCTGAATTTGAAATTGCAGTCTGCGCCTTTCACTCTATGTAGTATAGAGTGAATATTTTTATTCACATGAGGACTTCCCAGGTAGGAATATACAAATGGCCCAGTCTCGAGCCAGGCTTGATTTAATGATGAGGAAGTATGGGCCAAGCATGGTAACTACGCTGGTCCAAGCCTGGTTGAAGCCTGGGATGATAACCTCGGGCAAAGCTCGGGGTGCTCGAGGTGCCAGGCTTGGCCCAAGGCTTGGGTAACAATGAAGCCAAGCTTGGCTCAGAGTAAAAAAACAATACTGCCAGGGCTCATTTCTCTTTTACAAATGATTATTTAATATTTAATATACATATATTGTTATAATATACTTATATAGATTATTAATTGTAACCTCGTTGCTTTCGGCCGCCTTCCCTATCGCTAGCTCTTGATAGGAAAGTACTTACGGCTGATAATATTTGTACTTTCTCCTCACTCTCCACATATTTTTCTTGTATATAATCTGAAAGTTACATATTATTGTATTAATTACTGTATAAATAATATATTTTAAATCTTCTTACTAGATAAACGTGTATAAGTCGTGGTTTTACTGAAACTGAGTTTCGACACTCCTTTCACTATCCGACCTGCACCACTAAATTGCAGCTGAACGTTTTTTTAAATAATTTCCGATAAAATCGCTGCAATATCCGCTTTATATCCGCGACATCCCATAGTAGTAATTTTGAAAAATATGTCCTAAAATTAATTACACATTAATAGAATATTTATCTCAATAAAAATTCCAATTGTACATTTTTTCAATATTTACAAGTGCCCGCTGCTTTTCCTCATTTTTTTTTAATTTTCGATCAAAACTTTGAAACTCATCGACAGATTTGAATGGTACTGCTCCCAGTAGTTTTCTCCATTGAAAATTTTCTTCTACTGAATTCTTTCTTGTATTGCCATATATATCTTTTAATTCGCGAATCTTGTTGTTAAAATTATAGTGGAGACTTCTTTTGCAATTAGAAATTTTTTTGTAAATTGTTTTTTTCAAACACGTTAACTGTTCTTCAAAAAATCTTGCCAATATTTCTAAAAAATAAAAAATATTAATATTTTGTGTATAATTTTAATTGATTAGATGAAAATTTTGTATCTAACAAAAAATTTGTGAATATTACTTTCTCCATCTTTCATTTTGTCATAAACGTTAAGATCAGTATTTTCCTGTTCACCTGTAAAATATAAAACACATTCTATTTCTATCGGGGTATGTAAAAATGTGTGTGTGTTATATACAGGGTGTTTCCGAACATCCGCACGTCCGTTCATGTGCAAGTAAAACTAATTAAACTAATTAAACAAAAAAGTTCTCTATCATTTTGTAAATTATTACGTAAAATTTTGAGTTATTAATTGAAGAAATTTTTAAACATGGCAATTTTCAATAATTAATAGCTCAAAAGTTTACGTGATACTTTTTCATTAATTTTTGAAAATACAATCTGTGATTGAACAGTGCCGTATTACAACTATATAACATATACATTCAGTCAAATGGAAATATTCGGTATCGAGCAGGTCGGAGAAAAGTTGGAAATAGACGCAAATACATTGCATTATGTAAATCCTGATGTAAAAAGTGAAATATGCAATTATAATATGCGATTGTCGAGCGTTTCCGGGATTTTATGAATACAGTAAACTGTCTCTTTAATATGAATTATTTACGTGATACTTTGCAAATGCTAGCACTTTTTAGTTCAGTTTAGTGAGTTCTACCTGTACGTGAATGGATGTGCGAATGCTCGGAAACACTCTGTATAGCTGAAAATTATGTTTAATGGATAAAAAAAATTATTTGTTTTACCTTCTTTAAACTCTCTGTTTGATTGA
>NW_020216749.1:0-1341 GCF_003070985.1 Temnothorax curvispinosus | reverse complement strand
AAATTCCATACAAATTTTATCCTTCATGAGTCATTGGCAGTTTCCATTACGCCTGTATGGAAAAGGTTGTCATTCGAATCTTGCCATTGTGTTTCCATTCATCTTATTGCCACTCAATATTTTCCATTAACTTTTCCATATAATTCGCATTGCAAGTTCCATACATAAGTTTTAACCTTCATAAGCCATTAGCAGTTTCCATTACGCCTGTATGGAAAAAGTTGTCATTCGAATCTTGCCATTGCGTTTCCATTCATCTTATTGCCACTCAATATTTTCCATTAACTTTTCCATATAGTTCGCATTGCAACTGTAGAGCAACCATACATTCCCACTGACCGCCATTGAGCACTCAAGGGCACATTTTCATAAGGGGAGTCTCGCGGGCGTGAACATCACGCGTTCCGCGCGCGCTTTAATTGCCGATCCAATTACCGCATTAGTACCGGCCATTCGAGCGATATCCGGCCGTGGTTTCCCATTACGATTTACTTGTTCTTTATGTGAAATATATCTGATTAATATTGTTTATCGTCGAGCTTTATTTTGTGTGTTGCTTGCGTCACGCTCCTTCTCCACCTTCACCCCTATCACGCGGAACTACGCCCTGAGCTCGCGACGAGGCTAAGGAGGCGGACGTTATCGAGACGTGATGCGCGTCTATAATCGCACCTGGCGCCCAATCAAAAGGGGTGAACGGTGAATATCCCCCGGTGAAAATGATGCCAACAAAAAAAAATCCACTCTCAAGATCCCGAAAAATATGTTTCCCGAATAAAGTAATCCCAACAACAAAAAAATCCCACTCTAAATATCCCGAAAAATATGTTCCCCAGTTAAAATAATCCCTACAATACATAAATCCCCCTCTAAAGATCCCGAAAAATATGTTCCCCGAATAAAATAATTCCAACAACTGTAAATAATTCGGTCACATTCTGCCTTTAAAGGTAAAGCCAGTGACATTCTATGTTAAGAATAGATTTGTTCGCCGAAATAGCCGAATATTTCCCGGTAACTGAAGGGCAGAAAAACAGAGGTCTATTGTTGCCGATAATGACTCGCTTCTTTGTCTCGGAGACTCGGTGCGCGAGGCATACACAAAACGAATTACTCGAGACGTCGACAACTGATTGAATCAGCCGAATTTTCGGTTCGTTACCGGGGGTCCGGGGGAATCGAGAAAATTTTGAAGTCGTGGAAAAAAACCCCGGACCTTCGCGTGCGAGCCCGCTAACGACAAAAGTTTCTCGGAGGACGCGGATCTAAACACAGAGCCACTCGCTTATTCGTTGCTCGCGATTATCGTGTCCTGTGTGCGCTATTGACTATCGCTTGTCG
>NW_020216748.1:0-8051 GCF_003070985.1 Temnothorax curvispinosus | reverse complement strand
GTCAGGGTAATCTTCACTCTGAAGTTTGCCGTTCAAACTTCAATTTATTTAATCGGAGTTGGGGTCATCTTCACGCCCTGAAGTTTGTCATTTGAGTTCGCGCAGGCGCGAAATGTGCTGAGGTCGCTGAGGGGGTGTGATTGTGTTGTGTGATAAGTGTGATAAGGAGCACGAGCGTCGAGCGATGCCGGCAAATGGCGGTTGTTATCAGTTGTTATAGCGACCACAGTAATGTCGAAGAATTGAATTTGCATGCAAATTGCACATTACAGGCTTTTCGAATCAACCTAGCAGGTCTGGCACGTGCAATTTATATGAAAATAAAAAGTGAAATATGTATATATTCATGTTCGCAGCATTAAACATGTATATATGTATATATTCATAATCACGTAGCTTATTTTCTAATTGGATTGATGATTGTGCATCAGACAGATTGATATAATAGTAAATTGAATGTAGAACATATAAGGATCTGTGACAAGTATTGACAGTATCGTATATGTATATATGTGTGTGTCACATTGATCTCCAAAGCCAAATATGAGTATTCTTCATGTCAGCGAGGAAGGCTGGATCATATCTCACTTGCAGTATCTCAATGAGATATACAAGAAAGTCCAAAACGAAAATGGATTTTGCGCTTTAGGCTTTAACAAAATGATATTCGAGATCAATTCTCAATACTTGAGGCAAAATCAGATAGCTCAGACTGTCCAGGAGTCCCAGGACAGTACCACGATGCTTAACAATAGAAAAAAGAGGAAGCGTTCGCAGCGATTGCCGCAGAAAGACTTGGAGGAAGTAAGTAGGTTCAGAAACATATAACATTCATGCCTTAGGTTATTTTAAAATATCAGCCAAAACAAGAATTTATGTTTTTTTTCATGTAGCATCTCAAAATTATTCTCACGACAGGTTGATCGCGTTAAACAAGCATTCGGCGCAATGATGTCTGCTGCGAGAGACAAAGATCTCTTTTGCCGGAATAACTCCTTCGATAACAATGAGGTAGCACGTTTGGCATCCATGAAATTCTATCAAGATACTTATTCCGTCAAAGATGAGAACCTGTATGGATCCAACGATACTAATGATGCTATAATATCCAAGGCTCACGATAAGAAATATGTGTTTCCAAGAAAATGCACATTTTATTGCTACGACGTAAGAGATATGGAAAAGAAGATAGAACTGGGCAACCAGTATGACTTCATACTGCTGGATCCACCTTGGTGGAACAAGTCAATCAGAAGGAAGAAAATGAAGTGCGCAGAGGCCAGGTAATTTCACTGCGATTTGCTATAAATTAACAAATAGACAATATTTTAATAGAGAAAAGAGTTTAGAGAGAATACAATTGATCTATAAATTCAACTTATTCTTAACTATTTTAAATATGTCATTAATTGCGTGAGATATTTGAAGAAATGATTGTATATTCTTTTATAGTTACAAAATGATGTACAATGAGGAATTAGTCAAGATACCAATAAGAAAACTGTTACATTCAAATGGTATTGTAGCCGTATGGTGTACCAATTCGTCCAATCATTTGAATAGTATCTTCAACGAAATATTTCCATCTTGGGGTATTACTTATAGAGCTAAGTGGTATTGGCTCAAGGTAGGCAATGTCTCAATAATGTTGGGAATGCAATGCAATAAGTTAGATAACAACTGCCACTCTAGGTGACACAAGCAGGTGATACAATATGTAATTTTAACTCAGCGCCTGGCAAGCAACCTTATGAATTACTGATACTAGGATCTGCATTGGAAAACGACAAAGTGAATATCCCTGATGGCAGACTGATGATCAGCATACCTAGTGCGGTACATTCTCACAAACCACCTCTCACAGGTACGAGTAAATTTAAACAAAAAATATATTCCGTAAAATATACAATTACAATAAAACATTTGTTCGCGTCTTTAGAAATTATAAAGGAATATCTCCCGGACGACCCAAAGTGTCTAGAAATTTTTGCAAGGTACTTGTTGCCTGGATGGACGAGTTGGGGTCTAGAAATCTTAAAGTTTCAACATTTATCGCTCTATGAAATTCTGGATGAATGTAAGAAAGATGAAAGTGACGCCGACGACATAAAAAGCGAGAATGAGAGTAAAGAGCAACCGTAAAAATGTAAGAGATAGATCTGTGATTCATAAATATGTAAATTATAAGAACGCGTATCGATTCTTTATTATAAATTATTTGCATAATTTCCTCGATACAATTTTTTACGATGTATTGTTCAGGTGTTCAGTAGTTCCGTTCTTTATTGAAGTTCGGTATCCGTATGGATTCATCGTTTGCCACCTCCAGAAGTCCTGACCTGTATTCGACGTCTCACCGTTAGACACGATTGTTTGAGATTGTTCAGATCCCGCGTTTAAGGGTTACGTTACTTACACATTTGCTCCACAGTGTACTTCGCTGTCCAGCCCAATTCTTTTTTCGCCAAATCCGTGTTAGCGTACATGGACACAATGTCGCCCTCTCTTCTCTCTTTTATAACGTACGGCACGGTAGTACCAGAGGCTTTCTCGAATGTTTTTATTAATTGCAACACGGTCACGCCATTGCCGGTGCCCAAGTTATAAATCTTTAGCCTGAGGTGTTGTTTGTGCAGAGCATTTAATGCCGCCACGTGACCGGCAGCCAAATCCATAACGTGAATGTAATCACGGACGCCTGGAAAGGTATAAAGCGTGAGTATAGAAGCAGTAACGAAAATATGTAAAGCGTTTATTATTTGATATTCTCATCTGTTACCTGTGCCGTCATCCGTAGGATAATCACCACCGAATATGATCAACTCCGGCTTGTGCCTCAAAGCGACCTGAGCGATATACGGCATCAGGTTTGTGAATGGTTTTGTCGGATCCTCTCCGATCAATCCCGATCGATGAGCACCAACCGGATTAAAGTATCTTAGAGATACGATGTTCCAACTCTGTTAAAACAAAAGAAATCTTCAATAAAAACTAGAAGAAATAGTACAAACTAGAATGCAAGTGATATACGATTTCTTTCCGAAGGAGAAAACGAAAAATAAAAAATTTGGCCTTTTATTCTTAATCTGGAGTGTATATTTGTACTATGGAGTAATATTTGTACGAGTGTATAAACACCATATTATTTACGCAAGTAAAATTTTAATCGTTATTCGTACGAAGCTAGAGTTTTGCGTAAATTCGAAATTTTCTATATACAAGAACCTTTTCAGCTCTGGATATATCCTTGAGCATCTCCTCGATAAAGTACTTTGTTCGGCCATACACATTGGTGATATTGCCGGTTTCGTGTTCCTCCGTGATAGGCAGTTCTGTAGGCTCGCCGTAAACCGTGCAAGAGCTACTGAATACAAGCTGAAAGCAGCCAGCCGCTTTCATCACCTGCAAATAAGAGGACACATCGGAATTGTAGAAATGATGACCGGGGAAGCGTATACGCTTTGTAAATATAATCTTACCTCAAGCAGATTAATAGCTCCTATTATGTTGTTTCGATAGTAATGCAGCGGAACCTGCATCGATTCGCCAACGGCTTTAATAGCCGCGAAATGTATCACGCAATCTATTTTGTGCTGAAAGTGACAAATTACTCTTTTCACGAGTCCGGAAAAAACTGCTTTGTAACTCTTTCAATATTACACGCCGTATAATATATATATAATGAAATGATAATGATAAATGGAATGTATAATCTGAAATCATTAGCGAACGTAATACCTGGTTAAATACGGTCTCGAGCTTCTCTCTGTCGAGCAGATCGCAGTTGTAAAACGTGACTTTTTTCCCCGTTATTTGCTCGACCCTTTTGAGCGCCGCGGACTCGCCGTCGGTTTCTGTCACGCTGTTTGCAAAGTTATCTATAGCCACCACGTCGTAACCGCACTCCAGGAGCTCGACGATGCAGTGGCTGCCGATGTAACCGGCGCCTCCGGTTACGAAAATGGTCCTCCAGTCTCCCATCTCGACTGGACGAGAGAATTCAATTTTTTTATTTACGGATCGTTTGTCGAGATTCTTCCTCGTACGTCGTACGAAAAAAACGGATATACGTTCAATTGAATTGAAACAATTATTGTAGAATATCATAAAGAATTTGTTTTAAAAATCTGTTCTATAATATAAATTGACAACGCATCTTTTTTCCAAGAACCAAAATTTGTTTATGAAATTTCCTTATAATAGAAGAATCTCTTCATTATAGAAACAATAATACAACTGATAATCATATCGCAGTATCTGTTTATTATTAGTACGAATTCTATTTATTAGTATTTTTAATATATCAATCTCCTCAACGAGGAACGAATCTCTGGAGTAAATAAACTCTCGATTCAAGTTCTAGATGCACACGGGTCAGAATTTTATCGACGCGGGGACGCACACTCGCAAACCGAAGAGTGCAGGTGCCTAGGGCATTCACCTTCGTTCAAGTGAGCAAAGAGAGTTCAAGGTCGCCGAAACACGTGGTAAATTAACGTAGCGGGGACGCGAAGTGTTAGCATCTCGAAGTTAAAAAGGAAGAACGCATTATACGCGGCGAGTATATGGAAAAAGAAAAACAAATTATATATACATAACAATTTATATAAATTAATCTGAAATTAAGATTTAATTTAAAAATTGAGAATTTAAATATTTAAACTTTAAATATCTCGAAAATTATATGATTCTAGAATTCAAACAATATAATAATCGCGAGTATATAAAATCATATTTTCGAGCATAATCGTAATGTGTCTGTGTGTTCAGGAATTTTTCCAATTCATTAAATTTACGACCTAACTCGCGTGAAGTCATACTTAACGGTATTCGAAATTACACGGTCACCAGACGCTTATTTGATCTTTAGCAGTGTATATTCAAGTGCATTAAAAAAAATTCTAGATTTGTATCTGTGTAAAAAACCATTTTCTATGTAATATCCACTATTTAAATAAATTTAACTCAAGTTTTTCAACGGAAATCTATCGTGAATAAACCAAGACTACCTTAATCTACGCATGTACTGATTAATCACCGTTTCATTTGGAATGTGTTCTTGCAATGGCAACGACTCGAATACGAGAGTCTCTACGAACCTTGACCTTTAGAGAAATCAATCGGCATCCTTGGAACCGATTTTTCTCATTAGATCACGAGAGATTGTTCGCGCTCGAAGAGGCTTCCTGTCATTCTATTCTATATAATGAAGCTGACGCATTGCTCCAGCGGATTTTTAATTGCGATATACGCAATTCGCTTTTGTTGCAAGATTAGGAGACTTAAGAATATCGTGTAACGGAACGAAGAGATCGTTACCTCGGTCCAGGATTAAGTAAGAATTCAGTGAGGAACGCGAACAACTTTGATCCGAAGGACTCTGAGGCACTTTCGCACGATAACTGACACCGACTGCGACTCTGCCTTGCTCTGCCTTGAATAGTAGCCGTAGAGAAGCGGACTTCAGTATATCGTGGGACGCGCGAGACATCCCCTCCTCCGCGATGCTATACCGGCACGCACACTATGCCCTTCCTGCCAGCCTTGTCTTGCTCCACTCCAGCCGTCCGTTCTACGATTCTCGTCTAAAGAGTTCCTCCTCCTCCTTTCACATCGAGAAGCGTGACGAGTTTGCCATCGTCTCACGTGAATTCGCCGCTTGCAACACGACCGTTACTGGATTAGTAAAAGCAGGGGGCTCATCCTCGGCGTCTCGATTGAGCAACAGCTCAGCCTTTGGCCGCAGGAACCTGTTTCGAGGCGACTAATAACGTAATCGCGCGAAACGAAAAAAAAACACCACCATGCCGAGGGGCATCCCTCACTCGTCCGTCGAGGAATGTGCCCCGATTTTCGATTTCGATGGACCGCACGGCGCGACGTGAAATCGCGAGGAGTGTCCTACGGCGGGGGAGACAATCGGGAGAAAAATATCATACGCCCAGCTCGTTACACACGGCATTATTGTATATTTACTGCGTCGATACTACTTGTATCAATTTATGCAACAGTTCCTTCTGCTCTGTATCGAAGTAAGGATATAGTTCGTTTTCGAGCTCCAACACCGCTTGATGATCGTGAGATTGGCACGCTAATACTAGGGATTGCAGTAATAATAATTCGTCCTCGCTCATATTGAGACCTGCAAGAAAGAGAGGCACTCGTTTCAATAACTTGGAATATATTTGTTACGGAAGAACCAGAATTATCTCTGTACAATTGAAAACTTGATTTATACCGTTGTTCACATTTTCTTCCGCCCACGCGTACTTTTCGAGGACTTGGGCGAGAGATGGGGTCAATCTCTGGGGTGATGGCTGAAGAATGAGCAGTAGAAGTACTCGCGTCACTTCGCACCTAATTATAAATTTCATGATATATATTTTTTATTATATTAAATGTATTGTTTAGAGAAAGGTATTATGTATTAACTACAATTTAATATAGCAATGAATTTTACAAATGATTATAATCACGGAGCCAATCACAGAACGAAGCGAATTTTTTATTTACAAGTTAACAACCGATTGTTTTCGTTATTGATTTTTCGGAGTATTAATTTGTCTCGTACAGCTAATTATTATATCTTTGTGATAAGGTAATACCTATGTAAGATAGCATTATAGTTTCCTCTAGCACCAGCCACAACACAAGCTTCTACAAATTCTACAAATTCATTGAGTATTTGTAACGCAGCGACGTAATCTCCTGTAAGGATAAAATTATCTGAAACACTGCATATTCCAAATTGATTGAAAAGGATAATTGTAAAAATATAAATTAATCATGAGTACACAGATGAGAACGGATCAAGTACTGACCCTGTCTTATATGGAAAGACACTAAGGTATTGATAGCTTTTGACGTAGGAAAGATATCGATTGCTTTGCGCAACTGTTGAATACCGGCGGGACCTGGGCCTAGCGCTAACGCCAACTCTACTGATAAACCAGCAGAAATTGTGTTGAATCCTGGTTGATTGCTGCATCTAGCCATAGAATGGCCAAAGCAACTCACAGCCGCCTGCAACGGGAGCTATATTTAGTCCTTTCCTTTTACTTCCTTTTTATTACAAATTCATATTGCACCCAGAGACCTGTATGTTCTCTTGGCCTATAGAGGGACATCCTATGTCGTTATCTTTTTTCTCAGCTATAAGGAATTGCCTTCCAGCCTTCACCAGAAGATTTATTTCCGAGGAGGCATTTTCCAATGTGCCCTGGCATCTAGCGGCTGCCAACCAGCACAAACCTGCATATTGCCACAATTCTTTCTGTTCGCATTCGGTAGCTAAGGCACCTAAAAAAGAAATCGGATATCTTTATTTATTTATTCTTTGTTTTCCAAGTATAATTAAGAGTTAAATTATTACATAGGACTAACTATGTAAGCTGTGATTAATTCTATGAAAAAGGTGGAGAGAAAAAAATTGATAAAATTGTAAAACGGTCATGTGCTCCAGTATTAAAATAATAGTAGCAGTAGTAATCAAGAAACATACAAAAAATGAAATTAGTCAGTCGACCTTCCGAGAGGCTTGTATTAATCTTTTATCTAATTGATATTAAATTGAACACTCACTAAATTGATCGCATGCCTCCGCGACATTTGGCTTCCTCAGAAATCGCCTAAGGGATCAGAAGGGGATCAAAGCAATGAGGAAGAGAATCGTCGTTGAGTCAAAAAATTGAGCGCTTTAACTTAAAAGATTTACTTTTTCAGTTTGTTCGAGATATTGTGAAACCTCGTTAGAAAGTCCGCGGCCTCCCCGATTCCCTGATTGACGTGGGCCATCCTTTTTTTCAAACTAAAAATTGTGAAAAATTACGTGTGATGCCTGTCACGTTTGACAGTTTCGCCTCCGTAGCGACTCGAGCACGCCTGTCACGCCATAACGCCCGTCGGAAAATTATTTATTATTCCGTTCACATTTTCCGTAAATACGTCACGATAAAAAAAACGTACGACGTAAAGTAAACAAACCCGAATCCTCGTGTCGAGGATTGCAGAACGCTGCATTACCGACGGTACTCCAATTAAGTACCCATTTA
>NW_020216747.1:0-7269 GCF_003070985.1 Temnothorax curvispinosus | reverse complement strand
CCGCAGTAGCGCTTTCAAAACGCTTTTCAGGCGCTGTTGTGCTACATAAGTGCGATTGTGTTTGGTTTCAAGTACAATTATGTCTACGGAAAAGAAATCACGTTAAGGACAGATCATAAACCTTTAGTTTATATCTTCGGTCCGAAACAAGAAATTCCATTAACGGTAGCCAGCCGATTACAAAGGTGGGCATATTTCTTATCTAGATTTACATATGAGATAGAGTATATAAAATCACAGGAAAATAGTAACTGTGATGCACTCTCGAGACTTCCAATCAATGATAGCACTCCGATATTTGACAACGAATTCACAGCGATAAACTACGTAGCGGAATCGTTAAACACGATAACTGCGATAGAAATTGCGAAAGAGACAAAAAAGGATAAGCGATTGAGTAGTATAATTCGATATATAAATGGTACATGGCCAACGGTAAGCGAGATGAATGAGTACGAGAAAAAATTCTATACAAAACGAGAAGAATTGTGTGTCGAAAAAGAATGTTTATTGTGGGGATATCGCATAGTGGTTCCAGAGTCAGTGAAAAACAGCGTATTAAGTGAATTACACGCCTCACATTTTGGGGTGGTAAAAATGAAAATGTTGGCAAGAAGTTACGTGTGGTGGCCAAATATAGACAAAGACATTGAAAATGTCGCGGCAGAATGTAAAGTGTGTGTACAAGAGCGAAAGAAACCAAGTAATGTTCCACTAAACCCATGGCCGTACCCAGATCATTGTTGGAGTAGAATACATATTGATTTTTTGGGTCCATTCCACGGACATACATTTATGATAATTATAGATGCTTATTCAAAGTGGGCGGAAGTTGTCGACATGAATAAATGCACAACAGTATCGAGAGTTATTGAAGAGTTTAAAAAAGTTTTAGTCAGATTCGGATTACCAAAGCATTTAGTCACCGACAATGGTACGCAATTTACAAGCAAAGAATTTGGAGATTTCTGTACAAGCAACGGGATCAAACAAAGCTTCACAGCACCGCATCATCCAGCAACAAATGGTGCAGCTGAGAACTTTGTGGGAACCTTTAAAAATAAAGTCGATAAAATTATGCAAAGCGGGAAATCTCTTGATTATGCTGTTAATCTTTTTTTATTTGATTATAGATCCATTGAACATTGCACAACTGGTAGATCACCAGCGTTCATGATGTATAAGCGCGAAATAAGAACGCGTTTTGATTTAATTAAACCAAGTGTTACAGATCACGTAGGGAAACGACAATTAGCGCAAGTGGAAAATAAACACGGCAATCGAAATGTTGAATTCCATACAGGTGACACGGTAATGGTTGACGACTTTAGTGTTAGAAGCAACAAACGTGTAAAGGGCACGATAATAGAAAAATTATCACCGGTAACATTCAAAGTAGAAATCGCACCTGATAAAATATGGAAACGACATGTCGATCAGATTGTTCGATTCCGAGCGGCAACTGATGATTAAAGGTACAGCGGTACCAGCGAGCAAACCTGACGTTGCATTGCGACAATCGGAGCGTTTAAAAAACAAATTTATTTCAAAATAAAAAGGGAGGAGTTGTAATATATCCGGGCTCCTAACGAGCGAATACGTTACTGTACGACACGTCGGCACGGGAGCGTGTGCTCCGAGAGTCAGATTGCTCACGGAAGTCGAGCGTGACACACGTTTAAATTTTTGTCAATATATACAATTATCGTTCACGAATACTCAGTTACTTATTGCCGATCCCAAACATAACATAAACAAAAAAATGTTATTAGATATTTGTTATAAGATTTTCATCAATTCGCCTTATATCTAAAATACAAAAGACAATTACAGAAATATAAGTTATTTCATACATTGTAAGTTTTTATAGATGATAGATAAACAACAGTGAAAAAATTCTCAATTTGATTATTATTTAATAGCTGGATTACATTAAAAATTTTTGTTGAAGTTATTTGGAGACTTGCATAAATAATTATCAACTCAAATAAGAATTATTAGAGATAAACAATTTCGTAACTTGCCAGTGATGATTAACAAATATATTTCAATTTTTCGACTTAACTGGCCACAATTTCGTACAAAATCACGACGTTTCAGCCCTTGGTTTGGGCCCTTATCAAGTGTAAACTATATCATTTGTAAAACTCGTCGTTGAAATCACAAGACATCCGTATGAAATTATTCCAGAAGGATCATAAAAGATGTCTTATGTGTCCAATAATAAAATGTACAGTAGTCACTTATAAAAGCCGAGAGTGAAATTTTGTTCGTAAGGAAGCGATCGACCGACTGATTATTAGAGACTTTACATTTTTTACTTTAATTAATAAGAATCATTTACTACCCTTATAAAAAAGGAACTCAACTTTGATGATTAACACTCAAATTTGAGTGTCACTAAACTTACGCCCGAGAGTTAACACTCAAATTTGGTTGTAAGTTTAGTGTTTGTCATTAAAGTTAAGTGTCAACACTTAAATTTAGGTGCAGATTGAGTGTTGACCGTAAAGGTTTAAGTAAGTTGTAGGTTTAATCCTCAATGATGAGTATATACCCAGCGAGAAACGACCCATCGAATCGACGTCTAATTGACGTCGAAAACGTATATCAAAAAGTAATCGAAATATTCATCGATTTCGATTGATTTATGGCACAATTTTCGATGACTTTTCGACTCAAAATAAATCGATTTTGACTCAATATTGATTATTATTTCCTCACTGCAGATATGGGCCGATTCACCGTCTCCGATTAACATTATCCTCCGATTAAACTCTTCGGCTCTTTCTAAGGGGGGGAGATCCATAGACTTGCAAGTTGCGAAGAGAAGACGGATGAATTGATGAGGGGGATTATTTAAAAATGGGAGAACATCTTTTGGAAATTGAGGAAAGATTTCCTCAATGTATTTGACTAAATAAAAGGCTTTACTACAGTACAATCCGCAATTAAATATTACATATATGGTTAATATTTTGCATTGGGTTGCCGTAAGGGCAGCGTTCGGCTGATGACAAATGTAATAGTAGGTATCGGGAATGATAAAAGAGACGTGTATGCTGTAGTGTCTCGGCCGGAACTGCCGACACCGGTCTTTATTTCCTAGCCCGATAGTGCGTGGGGACAGGAGCTCAGGGCCGCACGCACTAAGGGTTCCTACTTTGTACATTTCCTTATATCCTCCTTTTTCGGGCTTAATTGCTATGTAATTATTTAACGTATGTTTTTTTGTTTTTACATTTTTCGTTTTTTTTTGTTTATTCTACGGTTCTTAGTTCACTAACTTATTCTATCTGTACATGCTTATCCTACGGTTCTTAGTTTACTAACTTATTCTATCTGTAGTCTATTCGGTGGCTTGCTTTTTCTACCTCTTAGTGTGACGGTGGTGGTGGGCAATTGTTCTGTTTCTGACAGGGTCTCGTCGTCGGCCACGATCGAGGTTTCGTTTCTTGGTGGTGATTCTACCAGGATTACGCTTTGGTCTGATTCCCGTGTTGTTTTGCGATTCCGCAACACTTGCATCTTTCTGCTCGATCGCCTGATTTTCTGACTCTATGTTGTCAGAGTCCGTTCCTGAGTCTGTGTCCGTTTCTGGGTCTGTTTCGTGGTCTATCAGGATGTAGTAGGTCGTTTGGTTGCTGGTTGATGCGATAAGGGATGGTGGAGGTTTTTTCTTTGGCTCGTTGTTTCTTACCGGTTTGAGGAACCGTCTGTTTCTCGTAAGGGTTGATCCGTTTTTTGTTTGGATGCAGTAACGTCTGTCGCCTGTTTTGCTTATGACTTTTGCTGGTTGCCATAAACCCTTTGGTTGCAGCTACGCGAAGACGTTGGTGCCGTTTGGGATTTCAGGGAGATCTCTTGCTCCTTTTTGATCATAGTATTTCGCTTGTTTCTCTTGTTCTTTTGTGATTAGATTTTTTATATTGCTCGGTACGACTTTTGGTTTTAATTTAGCTTTGAAATTTGGCAGATTGTCTCTAAGTTTACGCGACATTAAAAGTTCGGCTGGCGATCGATCCTCGAAGATTGGGGTATTGCGATATTGCAATAGCGCCATTTGCACGTCCTTTTTCTCCTCTATTATCCTTTGCCATTTTTTTGACCGTCTGAATGTGTCTCTCGGCCATACCGTTGGACTGGGCATACGTTGGAGATGATGTCACGTGATTAAACTCCCATTCTTTCGCGAATTTTTTGAATTCTTGACGTGAATTGAGATCCTCCATCGGATACTACCGTCAACGGTATGCCGTGTGTCGCGAACATCGATTTTAGGTGTCTAATTACGTTTTCGTCATCGCTTGTGGTGTTTTGATGCAATTCTGCTATTTCCGGATATTTTGAGTAGTACTCTATGACTAGGAGGTATTTCTGGCCGTTTATCTCGTATATGTCGTAAGCAATTTTGTTCCATGGGAGGTCTGGAATCTCGTGGGATTGAAGCGGTTCCTTGTTTTGTGAGTTTAAATACTTTAAGTAGATAGGACAATTTCCGATTGCTTGTTTGACTTGGTTCGAGATTCCTGGCCAGAAAACCGATTCGCACGCAATTTTCAGGCATTTTGTCATTCCTAAGTGTAAATAGTGTATTCTGTCAATTATTTCCTGTCTCATTTCCCGCGGGATTACAATACAATCGTTCTTGAAAACTAGGCCGTCTACAATAACGAGGTCGCTTTTATATTGAGCGTACGGTCTAAAGCCTTGTGTACACAATACTAGAAATCGGTTCGAGTTTAAGCCAATCAAATTGCAGCTCTTACAGAAAAGCAGCAGTTTCATTGGCTTAAACCGAAACTCGGACCGATTTCTAGTATCGTGTACACAAGGCTTTACTGTTGCCTGCAATTTGTTCGAGTTATTCGGCCATCCGTTTCGGATCGTTTCTTTTAATGCTTTTAACTCGCTGTCCTTCTCGGTGCTTTCAATCAGTTGTTTTATTTTTTGAGGTTGTTTTGTTTTATTTTTGCATTTACGTAATTTACTGAGCATATCTGGGCCTCGATTTCCTGTGACCAGTCTATGAATTTATCGTTTTTATCGTAAGCCCGTGACAAAGCGTCTGCTATCTGAAGCTCCTTGCCCAGACGGTAAACAATCTCTATATCATATTTTTGAATTTAAACTAACATTCTTTGAAGTCTACCTGGACATTTGTTTAGAGGTTTTGGGAAAATTGGTATGAGGGGTTTGTGATCGGATTCGACGATTATTTTCTTTCCGTATACATAATCGTGGAACCATTCTAGTCCGAAACAGACTGCCAAGAGCACTTTCTCTATTTGCGCGTAACGTGTTTTGAGCCTTTCGACTCATGAGACTCCTAGAGATATCATTGCCACCTTTGACTAGAGAGGATACGGCCTTAGAGGCGTTCAGGCATAATCCCACGGATGGTAGCTTTGCACCATCGGCCGCTCGACCGAGTGCGTGAACCAAATGTCCGAACCTGCGGTTCCTCTTGTACTGAGCAGGATTACTATCGCAGTGACTGGTCATCAGTAGGGTAAAACTAAACTCCGCAGGTGATCATCGTCTTGATTAATTCGTCGTTGAGACTGCCCAGCTTGCACTTCTTCGCTTTTTTTTTTAGTTTTGTGATGAATTGTTCCAGCGTTTCCCCTTCACGCTGGCAATACGAGAAAAATTGGTATCTCTCGTAGACCAGGTTTTCTTTTGGCAGAAAGTGCTCTTCGAACTTTTTCAGCAGGATTTTCAGATTGTCCTTTTCCGATTCCGTAATCGAGAACGTTGTGTATATTTTAACTTCCTCGCCGATGTAATGGAGTAGCTGCGCACACTGCGTGGCCTCTGATTTTTTGGTCGTTTCGGAGGCGACTAGGTAATTCTCGAATCTGGCCCGCCATGTTCGCCAGTTCGCTGCCACGTGGTCAGTCATCGCCATCGATGGGACTCCTCTGTATTTGTTTGCCATCTTTCTGCCGTGCTTTTATCGATCTCGGGGATAAATTCCAGGATATGAAACCTTACTTTTGCGAGAGTTGTTTTCACCTTTTTTGCTTTTATTCGGTTTCTCGCCAAGTATTGTCTTCCACTACCGACTGCGCCATGTAATGGTAGGTATCGAGAATGATAAGAGAGACGTGTATGCTGTAGTGTCTCGGCCGGAACTGCCGACACCGGTCTTTATTACCTAGCCCGATAGTGCGTGGGGATAGGAGCTCAGGGCTGCACGCACTAGGAGTTCCTACTTTATACATTTCCTTACAACATTGCAAAGAACGAGTGAGTCCCAGTTGCGCACAGAATAAATCGGACACAGCAGGTTGAATGAATCGGACACAGTGTCGATCGGACACAGTAGGAAACGGACACACGGTGGTTGCAATCGGACACAGTGCGGATCGGACACAGTGTCGATCGGACACAGTAGGAAACGGACACAGTGCGGATCGGACACAGTGCGGATCGGACACAGTGTCGATCGGACACAGTAGGAAACGGACACAGTGCGGATCGGACACAGTGCGGATCGGACACAGTGTCGATCGGACACAGTAGGAAACGGACACACGGTGGTTGCAATCGGACACAGTGCGGATCGGACACAGTGCGGATCGGACACAGTGTCGATCGGACACAGTAGGAAACGGACACACGGTGGTTGCAATCGGACACAGTGCAGATCGGACACGGTGCCGATCGGACACGGTGTCGATTGCACACGGTGCCGATCGGACACGGTGCCCTAGGGGTGTAGGCGGGGGGGGCTCCGCCCCTCCTGCACCCCCCCCTGTGCACCTGGTGGTGTGGGTTGGGTTGATGCGTGGAGCGGGGGGGGGCTTTGCCTCCCCGCACCCCCCCCATGGACACGCCTTCGGCGTGCCCGGTAGGCAATGTATTAAGTACATGCGTGGGCGGGGGGGGCGAAGCCCCCCCTTGCACCCCCCCCATTGTGTAAGTAAACCCTGTGTGCAATCGACATCGTGTGCAATCGGCACGGTGTGCAATCGGCACCGTGTGCAATCGGCACCATGTGCAATCGGCACCGTGTGCAATCGACACCGTGTCCGATCGGTACCGTGTCCGATCTGCACTGTGTCCGATTGCAACCACCGTGTGTCCGTTTCCTACTGTGTCCGATCGACACTGTGTCCGATCCGCACTGTGTCCGATCCGCACTGTGTCCGTTTCCTACTGTGTCCGATCGACACTGTGTCCGATCCGCACTGTGTCCGATCTGCACTGTGTCCGATTGCAACCACCGTGTGTCCGTTTCCTACTGTGTCCGATCGACACTGT
>NW_020216746.1:0-1047 GCF_003070985.1 Temnothorax curvispinosus | reverse complement strand
TATTTGTACACCATAATATATGTAACATACGTACCATAATATCTTTTAACTTCTATTTTCAACTGTTGCCAAGTTTCATCTGCACTTGCCTCGGTGCGCACTAATTTGCCTGCTAATGCATCACTGTCTGGCCAAAGAATTGTTCCGATCATATTTTCATCAACTTGTACTAACCATTTGGCTAGAGCAACCTCATAATAAATGTTATCATCTTCTTCAGTTTGTAAAAATTTTACAACAACAAACTGCATAAATAAATAAATGATAAAAGCATTTTGTAATACAAAATATATAGAAAGCAATATATAAAGTTAAATAATATGAGTAACTCTATGAATCCTTGTCAGTTTGTAACGCAATTTTGACAGAATTTGTAAATACGCAAATGTAGAAAAATAGCAAAAAAAAAACTCCTAACTTAAATGCAACTGTTTGACTATAATGAGTATATAAGGATAAGCTGATGTGCTCTATTGGACATATATCTTAAAGTCGTAAAAAACTGACATTATTTATGAAATTGCATACATATATAAAAACAACGTACACAGACAATTGACAGGTCATCACAATAATGGCATAGTATGCAACAATGGAACACATAGAAAAAACTCAAGACCATCAGGCATTAACCAACATTTGGCTTCCACATTTTCCACAGAAATAACGTGTCTTACTTCGTCCAAATTTGAAACTTTTAATATACCTAACGTTGAGGAAGGAAGTGGATAAGTATAATAATCTTCCATTTGTTGAAATTTATTGCCAATTAGAAGCACCGAATTGCCTCTTTTAATAATGTTAATAAGAACATAAATATTTCCTTCAGATGTCCTAAAGCATGAATCTTTTTGACCAATTTTCATTTTTACATTGCCAATCGACAAACAACGAAAATGAGAGCCATTGATTCGTTCATCTGCGTTTATGTACATCTGTGAAAGAAACAGAATTTTCCTTCCATCTGACAATTTGACTGGTACTTTTTTTGTTCGCTCCAAATCACGATAGGCAGCTTGATGCAGAGGTTTGTAACATGATTTTAAA
>NW_020216745.1:579-2521 GCF_003070985.1 Temnothorax curvispinosus | reverse complement strand
ATTGTTGGAGGATAAGTTATTTTTTATTAATGGATAATTTTTCATTAATGAATTGATTTTCTTGAAACCGGTTACGAAGTTTTTCCAATTTTTCTAAAAAGGTTTTCGATTTTTGTTTAAAAAAATGTAGGTATACGTGATTGTTCTAATTTCCTCAAATTTTGAGATATTAGCTAAATTTTTTTAAAGATAATTTTTCGTTACTTTTTTAAAAACAATGCCCAAATTTTTCTAATTTTTCGGGGATGGCGAAGATGTGTATAATTTTTCATAGTCAATTTTTTGAAAACCGGTTTCAAAATTTTCTAATTTGTTTAGGATGGCTACGATGAGTTTATAGAAAAATTGCTAATAATAAAAAGGTTTCCGATTTCTGCTCCAATTTCCGTAAATTTTGAGATATCAAGCTAAATTCTTTTTATGGATAATTTTTATAGATAATTTTTCGTTACCGATTTTTGTGAAAACCGGTTACAAAATTTTTCAAATTTCTCGGGAGTTAATTGATCGAATTTCAAAGAATTGTATATGAAATAAAGGTAGAATTTCCTGGGGTTTGCTATAAAGTGTATAATTTTTTGTTACCGATTTTTTTGGGAACCGGTTACAAAATTTTTTCAATTTTTCGGGAATTAATTAACCAAATCTTAAAGAATTATATATGAAATAGGAGTTAAAATTTTTTTAATTTTTGGAGGACAAGTTTATTTTTTTATTAATGGATAATTTTTTATTAAGAATTGATTTTCTTGAAACCAGTGCCAAATTTTTTTAAGTTTTTGATGATTTTGAAAAAAGAAAATAAAATAGAAGAAAATAAAAGGGAATTAATAATGGTGGATCAACGGAGGGTAAAAACGCGCGAGGCACGAGCAAAAATAAAATTTAAAGATTTTAATATAAGGGATTACATTTTTGAAATATTTGACAATATGCTAATCTGCATCTATTATATTATCTATTATTTTTTATTTAAAAAAAAAAAAATTTGAAGAGATGTAGGTTAGAGTTTGAGGAGAAAGAATATCAGAGGTGCTCCTAATTAATAAGTGAGTTTGGGGAAAGGGGAATAGATTTTGAGCCCGCGCGAAGCGCGGGCGAAAAATCTAGTTATTTTATATTAAATATTATTGAGTATTTTATATTTTATATTAAAAATGCCATATGACAAAATTTGGAATATCAGAAAATTCTTAATAAAAAAGAAAAAATGCAATAATTATATAATAATAAATTTAATTTTTTATAAGTTCTAAAGTCTGTCAGCAACTTTTCGGAAATATTACAAATGCAATGTTGTATGTGAAACATTCAAAAATATAACGCGTGCAATGTAAATGTAAAATAGTTGTATCATGTATCAGAAATGTTCTAAATTATTACATCTACAATATTTCTTCTGCAATATTGTAGAAATTCACTGTCTGCAATTTAATTTTTTATTACCTACGCAATCTTTCAGAAATTTTTCAGAAATATTTTAAATGCAATGTTGCGTTTGATATTTTATAGAAATATTATTCGTGCAATGCAAACGTAATATTAGTTTTATAATGTTTCAGAAATATTTCTGAAATATTGCATTTGCTACATTTTTTTGCAATATTAAAGAAACTTACAAATATTGTAAACAACTTTCTGACAGATTTCAGAAATATTGTTAACGCAATATTATAAAAAACATGATGCAGGTACATTTCTGAAATATTTCTGCACCATTTCCAAATATTTCAATATTTCAGCAACATAACATGCCGAGTGGGTTCTTATATAATACAGAACATCCCAACAACATTGCAACTTTATTGAAATATTCCAACTATATTGCAGGAATTATACATCATATTAAAGATCAGCCACAGAAATATACATCATATTATAAGATATACATCATATTATAAGATAATAATATACATCATATTATAAAATCAGCCACAGAAAT
>NW_020216745.1:0-569 GCF_003070985.1 Temnothorax curvispinosus | reverse complement strand
TTATAAGATAATAATATACATCATATTATAAAATCAGCCACAGAAATCTTGATGCGATAAAGATACATGATTTTAGTAATAGAGGTGGAATGCCATCCATCCCCGCGGAACAGCTCAATGGAAGCTCACAAATTTCGTTATACACATCCGAAATTGATATGTCTAGGGATAAAAGATCTAAGGGGTGATTTGAGTGAAAATTATTGTCAGGGTATTCGTCGCTATTAGTATCGCTATTAGTATAAACAGATTCGAAATAATCAGCAAAGCAGTTCGCAATATATTATGTTACTACATCCTAATAAAGTATATACATTTATCGATTTAGATCCTCTATCCATTCTTCGTTAATAGCTGATGTGATTTTGTTGTTGTCCATCATTGTGATATGATTACCTTCCACATAATGAATTTGCACTCTACCTTCGGTAACCTAAAAATAAATTATATTTTTGTTATAAAACTTTTTGTTATTTTTAAAAATTTATAGTTTTATTTGAAAAATATCTATCCAAATTAGATATTTATTTACCTTATGTAGACCATAATCCTCTTCAGTAACAGAGACA
>NW_020216744.1:0-11092 GCF_003070985.1 Temnothorax curvispinosus | reverse complement strand
TCATTACTTTTTAAACAGACCATGTATATAGACATTTTGTGATCAAAGGTCCATGTTCGAAGTCCATATATACAACCATATACCATTTAGCCTTCAAGAGTTAGAATCTAAAACACTGTTTAAATTTTTTTAAAAAGTGTTGTACTACCTACTTTACTTGTGTGCCAAAATACAGCGCTGTAGCTCAAGCAGTTCTTGAGTTATAGACGTATGACATTTCGGGGCGCTACTATTCACAACACAGCAATCCAAATTTATGTTTCATTTGAACGACCCTTATAGTAAGAACACATTTCATTTCAATCTGCTTACGTTATGAGTTTTGTGTTACGTACTTGATTTCGTCTCTTAGTGAAGTTTCATTTATTTTCAAATATTTCCTCTCATGATATTATCACCATAAGGGGTTGCTGTCTTTATTATAGTATATTGCACCGTATATTTCACCTATTACCATATTATAAAACACTTTTCTATTCTTAAGTCCTTTCTTTTCTTCAAATTACAACATAGATTGCGTGAGCGAGAAATTTATCTCTAAAACTGTTGCACATTATTTTAGTGAAACATGTGTTACTTCTTACATGAGTACTTATTTCTTTTCGCCGGTAATATTCTTCGGTGAAATTATACTACGTAGCGTATAATAAAAAAATGCTAATACGCGTCGAAAATCGATAAGTTCGAACCCTTTACTGCATAATATTTATAATGGCGATAAAAGACTACGTATACTATAATAGACAAATGATAATGTTAGCAGGTACTTTTCTTATGATACCTACTAAAATATGTATAAATACCCTGGAAACATATCTTCGAAAAATCATACTAAAAACTTATATTTCCATGTTATATAGAACACTTTCTTATTCTTAAGTCCTTTCTTTTCTTTAAATTACAACATATACATTGCGTGAGCGAGAAATTTATCTCTAAAACTGTTGGATATCCTTTTAATGAAACATGTGTTACTTCTTACATGAATATTTATTTCTTTCCGCCGGTAATATTCTTCGGTGAAATTATACTACGCAACGTACAATAAAAAAATGCTGCTACGCGTTGAAAATCGATAAGTTCGAACCTTTTACTGCACAATATTCATAATAGCAATAAAAGACTACGTATACTATAATAGACAAATGATAATGTTAGCAGGTAATTTTCTTATGATACCTACTAAAATATCCATAAATACTCTGGAAACATATCTTCAGAAAATCATACTGAAATCTTACTATGCATGCATTTTCTAACTTTTTCGTAGAAAGAAAACGTTACCACTTATTGAATTTGAACACGCAAAGCGATCCGTCTCTCACATACATGCTTCATGATATGTATACCCCATGCCATATGCAAAAACGCAGGAATATATTACTTTACAGTAATGCCCCTTTATTACACCTTTTCATCATAAAATTGAAGCAAATTCGTGGATCATTTATTATGTATAGCGACAGAACTCGCGAAAGAACTGCTACACTTCATTTTCCATATTATCAACTTGCAATACGCCAACATACGTAGCACGTTGCAGTCATGGGAAGAAAAGTGACGCTAAAGGAAGTGATCGCCGTCGTAAAGTTAAGTTTGTTCCCAACTTGGTGTTGGCCTCAACCACAAGATGCGACACAATTTAAGATGCTCTGTGTGAAATTGTATCACTGTTTGTGCATAATTATGGATATGTCCGTAGCAGTACCGTTGATGTACACTATCACACTCTATCTTGACGAACCTGACATCTTAGTGAACGTAGTTATGATGACAAGCAGCTGTATTCACGGCAGTTTTAACTTTCTTTTCCATATGATTAATCACCATCACATACGGGTATTTAATGTTTATTTGTTTAATATTAAAAAATCCGCATGTAAATTAATTCAAAATTAATTTAAGACTTAGAATTTTATTACTAGATATATTCTGTATATCAATAACAAATATGTCAAGTAATTATTTGCAGAATGTTACTTATGAAATGGTACATTTTAGCGACTTGATGAAACCACATGAAGAAATTATAGTTCAACGACACATTGAGAAATGTGTGATGTACCATGGTGTATCTATATTTATTTACTACAGCATTACGTTCTTAGCTATCGCAGTGCCATTTTTAACGCAACAACAGTCATTTCCATTGTCAGCCGAATATCCATTTAATACGTCTTATCAACCGCTATTTACAATAATTTATATACAACAATCTGCGGCCGGAATATTGATATCAGCACAACTATGTACGAATGTTTTTATGGCTCTACTGCTCTGGTTTGCAACGGCAAGATTTGAGATACTCATTGAAGACCTGGGGAAAGTTACAAATGCCTGTCAGTTGTTCGAATGTATTAAAAGACATCAAAAATTACTCAAGTACGTATCACAATCCTTGTCTTATACGAAAGTAATCTAGTTTAGGGGACTCCAACCTTTATGGCCCGCAGGCCGGATTCGACCCTTGTAAGTTTTATCCGGCCCGCCAAAGAATTTCGACGTTATACAGAGTATACTTTACCAATTAATAAAGTTATTATCCGCTATAGGAGCTGTTCTGAATAGGTATGCTTTTTTCTTGTACAATAAATAACGTACAGATACTTCTTTATCAATACGCTACATGAACGTTACATATGTTACGTGTATTTACTGTAACTTTCTTGACAAAAATTTGTAAAATTCTTGGCAAACAAAATTAATCTTAATGAGTTTTGTTAAATTAAATCATATTCTTACAATTATCGTTACATATTAAGTCATATATAATTTAGCATAGAACTTTACCTTAATTCAAAAGTTAAAAAAGGACAAAGAGTGCAAATAGAAATTTCTTCGTAGAATACGACGAGCAAAACTAATCCTCTGCATATCAGTTTTTTGAAACAACTAGACACTACAGACGCGCGCGCTATTTAGCTTTAACTTTATGCTATTACTATTACACTATTAACTCCTTGATACACACAACTGTCAAAATATACAATGACAGCTGCAAATAAAGCGCAGCAAAAGAACCAATCGGCATCGCGGAAAAGCGACAACAATAAACTTCACATCTCCTTTTTAGAAGAGGAAGCAAAAAGAGGCACAATTTTCATATTATGGGGATAATGTTGCGTTTCTTTAACAGAAATTTACTATGTCTTTAACTAATTGCTTCGTTCCATCTATTTCTATAATGCAGAATTTTACATCTTTCGTTTTCTCGAAATTACGACATACAAAGGTTGCGTGAACGTGAAATTTATATGTATTCCTAAAATTGTGGTATATTATTTCAGTGAATCATATATTACTTTCTACATACTTACTTCCTATCGTGGGAAGGATATGCATCGATAAAATTATTATATGTAACGCACAAAGAAAGACAGGGAGAGAGAGAGAGAGAGAGAGAGTCCTACTGCAAGAGTTAAAATTCCCTGGAAAAAAACTTTTTATATAATTATCTGTAAAATATGTCGATAAATATATTTTCTTTCCCTTGTATAATCTCTATTCATATGTATAAGAAAAGTAATCAAAAGAATAATAAGAAAATAATTAGGCCTTTCTACGCTACTCGTGCTACAAAAATTTTTATAGAAAATATTGAAATTGTTAATATAACCCGAGCACGCTAAGTGTTTTTTGCGTAAATCTTAATAATTTTACTTTTTTTCTAAATTTTTCTAAAAAGATATTTTGTTGTTATATAATTTCCAAAAATAAAACTTATTTAGTCATTACAAAAGTGTTAATATGCTCTCTTGACAAAATAGATTGGGAAACCGCAAATTAATTTTAAAAAATTTAAGTGGTGTTGATGCACTTATTCAGGTACGCTGAAGAAGTTGCAATTTCTGCTCGTCCGTTCGCATTATCAACTCTGTATTGTAGCACGCTTTGCTTAATATGTATCTTTCTTGACCTTATCACAGTAAGTATATGTAACACATATCTATTATAAAAATCTAATATTTATATATTTTCTTCTGAATTTATGGATATATATGTATATAAATCTATCATGATTATCAAACATACTTAAAAAAAAAACAAGAATAGCCTCGAGATTATGTACGAGGGTGGTTTGATAAGTTTGATGTATGAGATAGCGTTATAACCCATTTGGAAAGTTCTACTCTTCAAACTTATCAAACAATCCTCGTATATCATCGAGGGTTGTTTGATAAATTTAGTAAAAAAGCAAGTATATTAAACATTTTTTGAAAAAAAAAAAATCGTTCTTTTTTTGTGGCAACTACTAAACCGCTCGCTTCAAACGACTACCAAACGTGAACAACGCGTCTGCACTTCTGGCTGAAACTTAGCCTGGGGGAGTTTGAAGAGTGGAATTTGCGGTCTGGAACTTTCCAGGCATCACATCACCAAATGGATTGTAACGCACGCCATATCTCATACAAATTTACCAAACTTATCAAATCACCATCCTACATGCAGTACATAATTATCATATACAATATATCATTATATTCTTCATTTACTTATTTTGATTAAAGTCAAGAATTTTAGTATCAAAGCGTAAGTTATAAAAATATCATGTATATTAAATTTTTGTAAAATAGGATCAACCTATAGCTAAAATGCTCCACTTTTTCACATTGTCTCTAGCAGCTTTATCGGAAGTATATATGTATAGTTGGCCAGCAGAATACTTGATGCATACGGTATATTACTTATCATTTAGAGGACCCTACACAGGTTTTATAGGTGTAAAAGTAGTTCCGGTCAAATTGGCTAAAATTGATATATGTTGTAGTTTATAGGTAAATCAAAAGTCCCCACGGGCAAAGTCCAAAAATCAAAACTATAGAAAATACGAAGGCTTAAAGTGAGTGCCATTGGAGTTTCAGAAATACTTGTTTTTGAATACATATAGTAATAAATTAATATATAAATGTTTGAAAATATATATAATATGTGCATGTGTGTGTACGTATATGCGTATGTGTGCGTGCGTGCGTGCGTGCGTGTGTGTGCGCGCATGCGCGCGCGTGTAAAAAAATAGTATGTGTATTTAGTTTAGATTATTGATAGCATAATAAAGAAGTCGAGATCTGTAACGTAGAGCAGGAAGTTGTTCATCTCTCTATATTCTGCCACTTTTACATCTATAAATTGTGCTAGGTCCTTTGTTATACTGCAATTAATTTTATTTAAAAAAGAATTTATTACTTTTATTACTTTTTTTCAGAGCAAATGCGTTGCAGAAACAGCGTTCCATATGCTCGAAAATAATCATTTCATTGAACTACGGAAATGTCTGCAAATTGTTATAATGCGAAGCCAAAAACCAATAGAGGTTACAATTCCTTGTCTTATGCCACCACTATCTCTCAATTCCTTTACAACGGTAAGAACAAGTTTCAAATTGATTAAAAAGTTGATTAAAGATTGTTAACATATCGTTTATAATAGTTAATCGTTTATAATAGTTAATTGGCATCATTACACACAATTCTACATTTTTACAAGTTTTCTATTAACATATTATTTTTTATCATTATTTATAATTTAAACTATAAAATAGTAAAAATGGTCTTTAACCATTAGAAACATGAATAAGTAAACCTATTTACTATTTATTTCCTTTCTTTTTTGCCATTTGTTTATTTTTATGCATTCTATATTTTTATTTGCGTGTGTGTCTATTTAACTAACAATAAGTCATTCATTTTTTTTATTCTACGTATGATTATAATCACACAGATATAAATGGCAAGAACATAAAACAAAAAATTGTAAAAAAAAATGAAAGGTCAAAGGTTAAAAAATATTTAGATTTGATTATACAATTCCTAATAATAGTATCTTTTAAATAATTTGTACATATTAATATAATATAATGTATGTTATATATAAAGATTATAACAATTAAGTGGTAGGTTTAATATACATTTTTTTACATAATTTCAAGACCGTCTTATCATTCCGTAATTAAAGTATTATTATTTTTTTAATTAAAAAACTATTTTGACATTGCTATAAAAAAGTCAGAATACTGTATTATTATTAATCTTTCTTACTAATTTATTCCTTTGTTAGTTTTTTATTCATAATTAATTCACTTAATTATTTATTAAAGAATTATTAACAGATGTAATAAATGTATGTATTTTTACTTAAAAATGCGTAAAGAATAATAGCACATACATTTTTATGTTTTATCAAAAACTTACTTTGTTGTATGTTACAGTATCTTTCAACTATACTCTCCTATTTTACAACACTGCGAGTAATGATGGACGAAGATAAAAATTAACAGTAAACTTAGTACGTTAAAAAAGTATCTTCCGACTATACTCTCCTATTTCACAACACTACGAGTAATAACGGACGATAATAAAAATCAACAATAAACTTAGTACGTTAAAATAGTTGATGTATTGATTAGTTAGTAAAATAGTATATAATAATTTTTCCAACAATTGTCACAGTAATATATTTATTAATTTCCATTATATGTGCTAATTTTTCATAAGACTCATAAAATATTTAATATTCACTAATTATAACATTAATCAATAAAATATAGCGATCAAATGATTTTGTCGTGTAATATGTTGCTCTCCATGTTCACGCAATATGCGCATTTTAAATTAATACAACACATTAATTCCAATAATATTATCGATATTAATCGATAATATTAATATCATTGTCGTATCCCTCTGGCCACAAAAATGATATATGTTTTACGATTCTGGCGAGGGATACTTTATTCCGGTCGCACTAATGTGTATATTTATCGCCAGTCCAGTGATTTGCATAAAATGTGCTATGTGATAATGTGATACATAAAGCATAAAGCGATATATGTAATGCATTTCCGATAGATAACCATATGTCTCTCTATTTATCTATCAGTAAAAAAAATTACCTTTTAAAAAAAGTAAAAAAAGGCGTCAAGTGTACACATAAAAAAATATTCACATAAAAAAAATGTTACTTTAATCTGTCAAAAAACTTGTTAAAGAATGTTACATGTTTAATTAATGTCAAATTATATACTTTAAAAATTTAACAAAAATAATAAAATAAAAGATCGGCGCAATGTCAACTCGATGTTGGTTTTGGAAATTAAAATATTTCTATTCATTTTAAAAAATTTAGTTCGATATTTCAAACTTTGCGGAAGTTAAAACTTACGTGGTCTGTTTAAAAAGTAACAAGACTGAATTTTTTTCTTAACAACTAGTAATACTGTAAAAACGAGACTGTGTACAGTAGATCGAGAGCTACATTCATACTCTACCTTCAGTTAAAATTTCAATTTGATAACATTAATACATGTGATTCTACAATCATTTGTATAACTGTATGTTTTGGCGACGCGTCACGAAAATGGAACATGTATTTTTTCTAATACAAATAATTGCAGAATCACATGTATTAATGTTATCAAATTGAAATTTTAATTGAACGTAGAGTATGAATGTAGCTCTCGATTTACTGCAGTCTCGTTTTTAGTGTTACTAGCTGTTGAGAAAAAAATTCAGTCTCATTACTTTTTAAACAGACTATGTATATAGACATTTTGTGATGAAAGGTCCATGTTCGAAGTCCGTATATATAGCCATATACCATTTAGCCTTTAAAGGTTAAAATCTAAAACACTGTTTGAATTTTTATAAAAAATCTAAAATGAGAAAGACTATTATACGAGCATTAATAGATGTTCCGGAAAATTCATATCTAATTTTTATATGTATTATTGTAACACATATATATTCCAACTATTCACTGTGCTCCGATCACAGCCGGACTTAATACACAGTTATCATTAGAACGTTATAAAAACCCTTCACTCCCCCCACAATTAATACATATAAAAATTAGATATGAATTTTCCGTAACATCTATTAATGCTCGTATAATGGTCTCTCTCATTATAGCCTTGCTTCAAACGAGCGAAAAATAAGTTTCTTATTGTTTTTATAAAAAGTGTACCTACTTTACTTGTGTGCCAAAATACAGCGCTGTAGCTCAAGCAGTTCTTGAGTTATAGACGTTTGAAATTTCGGAGCGCTACTATTCACGACACAGCAATCCCCCACACAATTAAAATTTATTAAAATTATTTTTTTATATTTTGCAAATTATGAAAATTATTTTTAAATAATGTAAAACTAATTGGTTGTAAAATAATTATCTAAATTATTTTAAAAATAAGATACTTATATATATAAGTATCAAAGATTATAAACGTTCTTGACGATTAATCGGGCCAAAATCAATGGTCGAATCGTCACGACGATAAAAATTATTGCCAGTCAGGCCGATTCGTACGTTAGTTATTATTTCGTACTGGCGAATTACAATTGCATTGAAATAAATTTAAATTTCTTAAAATTATAAAATACATTAATTTCTTTTTGTCGTTGAATCATCCCTCCCGCATCCCTACCTATGGTCCATATCTTTACCTATATACCCGATTTTTATCTAGTTTTAACCAGTATTTCTACCTACCTACATTAATAATATTCCTACCTACTCGTGTCTTTATCTAGTATTCCTATAGTCACGATCGCGACTATCGAAAATTAGAAAAGTCCGCGCGGATATCGTTTTAAATCGGAACCGTTTAGGAGTTTTTATGGGGAGTTTAATTTTTAATTTACGCGAAAAATTAATTCGGATTTAATTCAAATTTAGTTCGAGACGGCATTTTTCCGTCTCTGATTACGCGCAATCGCACGTATACAAGAAAACCTTACCATTACCATGTACCTTTTACAAATTGATTGATGTTATACACCAACCTACCTTGATCCTCTTCGTCTTCTTTCTTCTGGCCAGAGTACTTACCCTTTGTAGCACTTGGCCGTATTCTGACTTTATACAGTCAGATATCGCAAGGAACACTCCTTCTGCTGCCGGCTAATCATTGCCGACACTAAGCGTAAGGTTTTACGCTATTGTACGATGCGCGAAACACGAACGCGTCGTGAAGAGGCCATCACAATAATTAAATCAATTAAATACGAAATTAACAATTAACAACAACAATAATTTCATTAGCACATAATTTAATTTCGCATTTATAAATATATATCTAGTACTGAACTAAAATAAATATCCGATTGGAAACAAATTTAAATTTGAAAAAATTTTTTACGTCCACAATGTTTTAATTCGATCGCGATTATAAAATATATGTATACTAAACTTTTAAATATATAAACTGTATAATATGAACAATAAAATTTTAATTTAAAAATAAATGAATTGAATGAAAATTGCTAGACGCGCCATTCAACAGAATCTAAGGCCCATATGAGTATTTTCATCGATTCGAACGATTCGTTGCTGAATCTCATCTCAAAAGCATGCAGAGATGAGAAATTCAGATAAATGACGTAAGATCCGGAAAAAATAATAAATTTCCCCACACAATTAGAATTGATAAAAATATCATTATAATTTGTAAATTATTAAAATTATTTTTTGTATAATATATTATTTTACAATTATTTTAAGTGATGTAAACTGATTGACTCAAAAATTATCATTAAAGAAAATCTTCTATCTTATAACAAAATATATATTGGATCTCACGCCAATTACATTACTACTTTAACTAGTATAAAATCCAGTTATCAATCACTATACCTATATGAATAACCTACAACAATTTAGGCTAAAGTCAATGCGTTAATATATATATATATATAGTGTATATACACAATATATATCGCTCTTTTGCACTAACTTATATAAAGATTAACTCTGGATAAATATTTAGGAAAGGAATAGATAAAAAAAGGAATAATAGGAGTAATACAGTATTTGTTACACATACTGCCAAATTATTAAAAATATTGAATATTCGTTACATTTTTGAAATAAACATTTAATGATATTATAATTACAATATTGTTTATTTCAATTACTTTTTATTATTTACTATATTCTTTTATTTTCCATTTTGCACATATAAAACTATACAAATATTTTATACTTTTTATTTGTTGATCTCACGAGATATAAATACCATGTAAACTTAAATAAAAGCAGTAAATTAAAAAGATTATTGTATAATAGATTAATTGTATAATCTTTTACAAATATAAAATATAAAAAAAATAAAAGGTAGAAAACAAATAAAGGTTTAACAATTAAAATGTTAATTTTTTTTAATTTATACTGTTCTTATTTAAGTTTACCATCGTATTTATATCTCATGATCAACAAATAGAAAGTATAAAATATTTATATAATTTTTTATATGTATAAAATTATATAAATATTTTATACTTTCTATTTGTTGATCACGAGACATAAATACTATTAGTAAACTTAAATTAGAGCAATTAATTTAAAAAATTTAACATTTTAATTGTTAAACCTTTTTTTGTGTCTTCTACCTTTTATTTTCTTTATATTTTATATTTGTAAAAAATTATTTTATGAAATTTTTATACGAGTACATTCTCGTACGCAAAGTAAATTAATTAATAAATGCACAATAAATATAATAATAAAGAAGCATCCAGAATTAAACTTATCCTAATCTGTTGTAACTGACCCATTTTAAGGCAACGAATGTATAGAATGCTATATACTTATGTGTAAGATCTTTATATTGTTAACAAATTTCATACCTTTATCTAGATATATAGTATGTATATTTAATAAGTTACCATACATTCGTTACCTCAATAAATACATTAATTCATCACTCACCGACACCGATGCGCAATAGCGGAATTATATCTGCCACGTAGCTACGCTGATTCTGTAACATATAAATATAAAATTTATATTAAAATGGTGTTTAAAAAACTCCATGTTTTAAAACATAATTCCTATGGCATCAAACCTTTTAATTATTTTTCAGTTAGATATTTATTTAAATAATTATTTTCCTAAAATGATCTTTACAATAATGAGCTTTTATAAAACTTCAAATTACCACTTTCTTTCTAATTATTATTTCTAAATTATTGTGAAATAAAGCGATTCAAGAATAAACAGGAAAAAAATTGCTTTTACACAAATAAATAATATTTACCACAAAGTTGTTCCGCTGGTGCCCGATGCCTCTCCCAGGCCTCCTCCTCCTCTCAGGCTGTCCTCT
>NW_020216743.1:115056-123131 GCF_003070985.1 Temnothorax curvispinosus | reverse complement strand
TGAGACCTAACTGCTTGAATCGAGATGCTTGGTTATTCTGCACGATTGATTCATTTAAAAATGGCGCAGTTTTGCATGCGCGTGCAACCACTGAGCATGCGCATGTGGCCGCAGGGCACGTCTAATGTTGCTACATGTCGTCGGTATGACAGGAATCATAACCTGATTCCTGTCAACTTTAACGTTTAATATCTCGCGTCGCGAAGCAGAGCAACACTTTTTTCTGCCAGATTCTTTCGTTTCGTACAAAAACGCGTCGATTGAGCATATTTACATCGAGATTTGAGGTGAGGCCCCTAAACTAAATAATTACCTATTATTTACTGTATACTTAAATGCTGGTACATTTATTTGTAATTCTGACCCGGATTTATATCCTGTCTAAACTACACATGTATGCTTAAATTGATGTTTTACCTAGTTATTGCATCAATAATTTTTAAATAAATCGTAGCTTTTAACGTAGGAAAAGAAAATTTTTACGATTAAGCGCTAACCAATGTTGATGCAATCCACCACGTTCTTAAACTTTTTATATTTTATTGTATCTGAAGAGATACTTACACATCGATTTTGTTGCATACTCGAAATCTAAAATCCGAGCATGCTGGAAGCACTTTCATTATCTTCAATGTGTCAGGTATTAAAAGAACATTAAATTTATTTTAAAAAATAAGCAAAATTTTAGCAGCTGTAACTTTGTTAAAAATGTACAAAATTTAAATTAAAAAAAAGGATTTTAAAGCTTGAAATCTCTACTTTTGAAAAATTACTATTATTTTTTAGTTTCTGTGAATTTGGTAACTTTTACGTATAGAAAACTACTGGACAAAATAGAAAATTTTCCTTTCACTTTGTGGGCCTGTCACGTGCACAAAAAAAATCTGCAAAAATTTTCGACTTTTTAACGTGAAAGCTTGAAGTTTTCCTTGCAAAATCTTTTTTAAAAAATGTTTCTACAATTTTTTGTTACTGATTTATCGTAGATTGAATAAGAAATGAGCATTTTAACTTTGATTGCTCATAACTCCCTTTAAAATCATCGTATCACAATTCAAAAAACAGATTCTTAAAAGCTGAAACTTTGCTCTATTGAATGGTATAATTGCCAAATTTTTTTAAATAACATGTAGACATGATACAAATAGATAAAAATAATGTAAAAATTAACAATTTTTTTCTTTTTTATTTTGACCCAGAAAACAATTGTGCAGAACAACAACACAAATTTATTCTTTATGTTTTTTGTACTTTTAAGTACCTTGCATTTAAAAAAAATTTGCCAAATAGCTATGAGATTTTTTCCATGGTGCCTACTATGGTTTTATGGAGCAAAACGTACAAAAAAATGTAAAATTGCTTAAGAAGGGTACACAAAATTGAGTTTTGGGAACTGTTAGAAGAACGAATAAATCTTACATATTCTTACGTATTTTGAGTCGTAGATCCAAAAATGGCCATAAAAATTATATCTATAGCGGAGAAAACATGGAAAACGAAGGAAAATACGGAAAAACATGTAATTGTTTAAATTCCCAGACGTAATTTTTTTACGTTTTAATGCAGGGTACTTAAAAGTACAAAAAAACATAAAGAATACATTTATTTTATTGTCTTGCACAATTGTTTTCTGGGTCAAAATAAAAAAAAGAAAATTCGCTAATTTTTACACTATTTTCATTCATTTGTATTATGTCTACAATTTATTTAAAAAAATTTAGCAATTATACCGTTCAATAAAGCAAAGTTTCAGCTTTAAGAATCTGTTTTTTGAATTGCGATACAATGATTTTTGAGAGTTATGAGCAATCAAAGTCAAAATCTTCATTTTTTATTCAATCCACGATAACTCAGTAACAAAAAATTGTAGAAATATAAAAAAAAAAATTTTTGCAAGGAAAACTTCAAGCTTTCACGTTAGAAAGTCGAAAATTTTCGCGGTTTTTTTTTGTGCACGTGACAGGCCCACAAAGTGAGAAAAACATTTTCTATTTTGTCCAGCTCATAGTTTTCTATATATGCAAAAATTATCAAACTTACAGAAACTAAAAAATAATAGTAACCTTTCGAAAATAGAGGTTTTAAGGTAAACGTCCCTATAGCGGATTATTTAAGACGCCTGGAAAATAGAAATTTAATTATTATATATATTAACAAGTCTTATTTATAAGCGGATACGACGAAACGAAAGCTTGGATTCTCTAGTTTTTGGAAACCATCCAATAATTAGTTCCATAGTTCCATCGGTAATAGTTAATTTGATTTTTTCGGAAAATGCGAGAAAAGGAAATGTTCCAGTACTCGGCCATCAGTTTTTGGTTATGTCCCGATATCCGGCCACTCGATGTCTCTATTACCAACCAGTCGCAGATGAAAGCAAAGACAACTTTTTAATTCGCGATTCGAGAGGTTACGTTCAAGACTTTTCCAATGTAAACAATCTGCTGACTACATAATAGCAACAACAAACTCGTTCGATGAAGCCAAATTTGTAAAATGTTAGATATCATACTTACTGCGAATAATCGCCTCAGTTTAGCGTAATTTTAAACATGCTTTAAGCACACTAGTAAACAATGCCGCGCGTCAATGCTGATCGTTCGTGTTAATTTCCATCAAAGTTATGGCCGCTGAATTCGTTGCGTCCGGCAATTGGGACATCACCCGATCGCCTGGTTGTACCAGTATCCAGCCACTTGGTTCGCTATTGGTACACCATACGGTTGAAACGTCCGAGTATCCAACCATGCAAATTAACAATTTATCGGCAATTCTAACTAAATTTCGACCCTAGATTTGCATTCTCTACATCTTCCTTAATATAAAAGCTATAACTTGTTCAGTATATATAAAAAATGAAGGCGACATAGCTACAATTAAACTTCGTCAATTTTTAACAAACTGGCTTACAGATGCGCTTTGTTTCCCGGGGCAGCGCTTGCGAAAAAATTACTACAAAGAGCGCAAGGATTATTTTAACCGTTGTCTTATGCATAGATTATAAATCGTAGAACTCAATTAAGTGGTTATTTATTTATTTTTCTCGAAAAATCTTTTAATTAGGTGGAATATTCCTCTTAGTGGTTGGGAACTGGGACATGGTTGGCTATTGGGACGTTTACCTTAAGCTTTAAATTTAAATTTTGTTCATTTTTAACAAAGTTACAGCTGCTTGAATTTTGCCTATTTTTAAAGATAAACTTAATGTTCCTTTAACTTTTGTGAGAAATGTATAATTTACTTTTACTTAAATATTATTAATTTTTATATATAGTAATTTTTTGTAACTAATTACTGTTAGAAGGTTCAGAGGATGGATAGCCAGGGTCGGTTAAAAAGCACACGGCAATGTACAATAGCACTCTCAATTTATTATAAAGAGAAATACTTCAGGGGACGTGCGTACTCGGAAAACGATCACGAGGGAACGGCGGGAGAGCGAGCGGATGCGCGGGTATCGCGCCCTTAAGTCATTGGCAAAGAATACAATAGATGTCAGTACTCTATATGCGAAGAGTGATCGTGGGTCGTACAAATACGTGTAGCGCGCTAACACCCCCCCTCGATCTGCGATCAGTCTTCTTTCCTGGGAATGCGTTGAAGTCCGGACATCTCGGTGCATCTCAAATGTTTAGGTCTGGGAAGTCCCTTTGTGAGCATGTCCGCAGGCATGTCGTCTGTTGAAACGTGAGTAATCTTCAGAAGTTTGTGGCTCAGAGCTTCCCGGATGAAGTAATGACGCATATCTATATGCTTGCTCCGAGAATGATAGACTGGGTTTTGAGCTAACTTCAATGCTCCCAGATTGTCGTTGAAAATAGTAATGTCAGCTAGGTCATGGAAACCCAGTTGTTCCAGAAATCTGCGTAGATATATAGCTTCTTTGGCACATTCCGTTAGCCCCATGTACTCCGCCTCCGTCGAAGATAAGGCGACTGTCGGTTGCTTCCTGGAATCCCAAGAAATGGGACTGCCGGACAGCTTAAATAGAAAGCCTGTATAAGATCTCCGATCCTCTAAACAGCTGCCCCAGCCGGCATCGACGAAGCCTTCAATGAGCCTGGAATCTCTTCGGTATGTAAGTCCTAGATCTCTGGATCCCTTTAAGTAACGGAGGACTCGTTTGGCTGCGGTCCAGTGCTCCTTGTCGTAACAGTTATTGAACTGTCCTAAATAACTGACAGCAAAACTTATGTCGGGACGCGTCGTGACAGCTAGGTAGGTCAGGGCGCCTACGAGTTCCCGATAAGGAAAACTTGACTCTTTCTTACTTGAATCATCTTTCTTGGTCAGCTTTACACAAGTGTCCACCGGAGTGCTGACTGGATTGCAGTCGGTCATCCCAAAACGCTTTAGTATGTCGTCAATATAGCCCCGTTGATGCATGGTCACCTCGTTTGGACGTTAAACTCCACGTTGAGGCAATAGCCCACCTCGCCAAGGTCCTTGATGTCAAATCGATTAGACATCTCCTCACGAAACTTCGCGATGACCGATAAGTTGCGGGATGCAAACAAAATGTCGTCAACGTAGACGCCGATAAAAGCGAGGTCATCTCCTTCTCCAATAAAATATACGCAGGGGTCAGCGTCGGAAGGGATAGCTCCAAATTCTTTTAATGTGTGGTTTAGTTTCTCGTACCAATTTCTCCCGGCTTGGCGCAAACCGTACAGAGATTTTTTTAAGAGACACACTTTGTCTCCGCTTAACAAGTCCTGCAACATCTCCTCGGCTTCAAGAGCTAAACTTGGATCGTCCTTATTTTCAGAAATCGTCCTCAAGATCCCGATCAGTTGCTTTGGGGGTTTTATTAGAATCCGTTTGTCGAGGTCTCCGTTCAGGTAGGCGGTCGTTATGTCAAAATGATGCATTTTCATCCCAAGACAAGCAGATAACGACGCGATTAAACGTATCGATCCTTGTCGGGCTACCGGCGCAAAAGTTTCTTTAAAATGTAACCCAGGCTGCTGGCTGAATCCTTGAGCGACCAGACGAGCCTTCCGTCTGTGAAGAGTTCCATCCGAGTTGAATTTATTGCGCAAAACAATACGACTTCCAATGGTAGTGGAATTCTTCGGTCGGTCGATGAGTTGCCACGTTTTATTTCGCAGGACGGATTTAATTTCGGATACCATGGCATCATGCCATTCCTCAGCCTCTGGACTCGATATCGCCTGTTTCATGGGTACCTCGGACATAAGAGCGATCTTTTCTTCAGCATACGCGACTGTCGCAACAGCTGCCGAGTAAACCTTACGGGGTCTTCCCCTTTCCCCGGTTCTCAAAGTTCTCGGTCTTCCTCGTCCCCTGGACGAAGCTCGTAACGGTTCTGGTGGAGTCTCTTCGTCGTTGCCTTTTTCGTTGGCCTGTTCCTCATTAAGAGATGATAACTCGATGTCGATAAACTCAGGTTCCTTATCCGTCTTCTCGGTCGAAGCTTCCCCCTCTAGTTCAGCATTTAGTAAAGGAATGGAACTCTCGGGATGTGACTTCATGTCCTCGATAAACTTAACGTCGCGAGATACAATGACCTTACTCTCTTCGGGTGGCCATACCTTAAATCCTTTGAATTCCGTAGAGTAGCCCAGGAAGATACCTTCCTTGGAGCGTGGGTCTAATTTTCCTCAATTAGGTTCTCTGCTCAAGCAAAACAAACGACATCCGAATTCCTTGAAGTGTCCAACATCGGGTACGTTCCCGGTCCATAGTTGATACGGCGTTAGACTATTAAGGCTTCTCGATGGACATCGGTTCCGAATGTAATTGGCCGTGTTAACCGCCTCGGCCCAAAACTTAGGAGGTAGTTTTGACTGCGTAAGTAAACATCTCGCCATATCCAGTAGGGTGCGGTTTCGCCGTTCTGCGATCTCGTTTTGCTCGGAATTGTATGGGACCGTAAGTCGCCTGGTAATGCCTTTTTCTCTCAAGAAATTATCGAAGTCCTTGCCTGTAAATTCTATGCCATTATCAGTCTGAAAGCACTTGACCTTTTTACCTGTTTGGTTTTCTGCAAGTGTGATAAACCCTTGGTCGCCTGAAGAGCCTCATTTTTGTGTCGCAAAAATCGAACTTCGCTCCATCTCGAGTGATCATTTATGAACTCGATGAAGTATCTCGTCTTCCCTATAGACTCGACCCGGAAGGGGCCACATACATCCGAATGGACCAAATCGAGAAGTTCCGAGACTCTGTTGGACTTCTTGGAAAATGCTGCGCGAGTCATCTTTTCCCTGAGACAGACTTCACAGGTGAGTTCCTTTGTAGTAGAATCAAATTTCAAACCGTTGATGGTTCCGTGTCGCTGAGCTTCGATGAGATCCCTCGCGTTTACATGACCGAGCCTACGGTGCCACAGCTCAAAGTCCGAGAGATTCTCCGATGTGGATAACGCACAGCTTGGCTCTGAAGGTTTATCTTGTCTGGATTCACGTGCGAAATATAAACCGCCGATCCTGTCCGCGACCAGCTTGACGCTTCCGTCTCCGTCTAGTACCTTCGCGTCCTTTTTAGTAAATAGAACGTTGAAGCCGTTATCCGTTATTCTGCTTACGGACATTAAATTTGTACGTAGATCTGGAACGTGTAGAGTCTTGTTTAATGACAGGAGCTTATTCTCGCCATATACGTCGGCCGTCACCATCACCTTGCCCTCAGCGGTTGTTTTGGTTAAAGCACTGCTCGCCAGATTCAACTTTCCCGGTCTTGAATCGCTTACTTCACAAAAAACTTCCATCTCGCCGCAAAGATGTGTAGAAGCGCCGCTGTCCAAACACCACATTTGACGTGGCTCAATCGCGCTGGCTTGTAGAGCGACGTCTGCACATAATGACACCTGCTCGGCACTTTTTGCTGACTGATTCTTATCGGACTTTGAAGGGCAATTTGCGGCCTTGCGACCCTGCTTGTTACATTTATAGCAGCGAATTTTACTGCTCTTGTCGGCTGCTTGCGCGTTGTCCTTACGTTCGTGCGCGGTCGATTTGTTGTCGCGTCTTCGCCCTTTGTACTTATTGACGAACATTGCCTTGGCGCCAACGTTGTGTGCCTCGCCCTTTCGCGCCTCGTTCTCCTCGACGATCTTAATACGCAGGGTATCGGGTGTGGGCAATTCGTCGCGAGCTTCAATAGCGCATCTGAAATTATCGAAACTCGCCGGCAGGCTATATAGAAGCATCGTTGCCAGTACGTCAGGATGTATGTCGACTTGCATATCTTGTAATTTGTCGACTGCATCGAAAAACTTACTCATATGTTCGCGAACGTCGCTGCCTTCCTCCATTCGATGAAGCATGAGCCGCTTTAGTAATGTAGCTTTCCTGGCGGGTCCTCGCGATTGGTATGTTCCCTCTAATTTCAGCCAAACATCGCGCGCAGTAGTGCAGCCTTTAATCTGCTTCAGCTTAGAACTGCCGATCGCCAAAATAATGTCGGATTTTGCCTTAGCATCGCCCTTTTCCCACGCTTTCCGTGCGGCTTCCGTTGCGGCGTCGCCGGCCACAACCTCAGGCTTCGCTATTTCACCACTCACGTACGACCGGGCATTGTTTTTGATAAGGAGAGCCTCCATATGGAGCTTCCATGTATCGTAATTGTCCTTTCCGAGACACTCGATTCGCGTCACGCCCGCGGTGTTCATGATTGAACAGGTTAACTTTTGCTGTAACCGACAGTATTCACTATTTCGACTATCGCGGCGCACCTGGGCCCATAACCTGTTAGAAGGTTCAGAGGATGGATAGCCAGGGTCGGTTAAAAAGCACACGGCAATGTACAATAGCACTCTCGATTTATTATAAAGAGAAATACTTTAGGGGACGTACGAACTCGGAAAACGATCACGAGGGAACGGCGGGAGAGCGAGCGGATGCGCGGGCAGCACCCTTAAGTCATTGGCAAAAAATACAATAGATGTCAGTACTCTATATGCAAATGTAGGTATTTGGTACCGCAGGAGGTCGATTATGCCTCCGGGTGTCGGCCTACTACCGACGTCTTGACGAGAGGTATCGAGGAATAATTACACACTCGATTACTGCTGATAAAATAATACTTTATTGCAGACCACGCAACAGCCA
>NW_020216743.1:106373-115046 GCF_003070985.1 Temnothorax curvispinosus | reverse complement strand
AATACTTTATTGCAGACCACGCAACAGCCACGAGAGTCAGTACAATTTTAACGGTCGTAACTCAGTTCTGCCAACCTCGTAACTCTCAACCCTCTTGCTAGCGCAGGAGAGGGGGCTGACCAATCGGAAGGGAGACAGATATGCTGCTCCCTACACAAAGAGTGATCGTGGGTCGTACAAATACGCGTGGCGCGCTAACAATCACTAATTTGCTAATTCAATTAAAATTTAATTTGTTGTTGCTAATTTCGTGAATAATTAAAAAATAAAAATTTTTTGCCAATCCCTGCTTAACACTACAAAATGGGTGATATCAGTACAAAATTACCTTTTTCAAAAAAAGTAAAAAAAAGTGCCAAGTACACGCAATGTATTTTGTAAATTCAAAAATCTAACCTAAGTGGTAGCTTTATTTCTCCTTCACAAAATTATGTTACTTAATTTAACTCAAGTAACATGTATTTAAAAAAAAAAAGTAAAATCTTTAAATTAAATTGCGCCAATTGCAAAGAATATGTATAAATTCAAAAATCCAACCTAAGTGGTAGCTTTATTTCTGCTTCACAAAATTATGTTACCTAACTTAACTCAAGTGACATGTATTTCAAAAAAAGATGTAAAATCTTTAAATTAAATTACGCCAATTGCAAAGAGAATATGTATATTGCTTTGAAGAATAATTGTTGTGCAACTACTTTTAAAAAATAAAACCCAAATGGACAGTAGGTGTATAAGGGAAACAGCAGAGACATTTTTGGAGAAGGAGTTTAGAGTCAAGGAGAGGGTGAAAAAAATGCAAACATCAGGTAAGGAAGGAAAGGAAATAATTGTCGTGAAAATGGACAGCTGGGATTCGAAGGAAATTGTAATGAAAATAAAAAGTAAGCTAGGAAGCAGGAAAATTTTCGTCGATCACGATCTGTCGTACGAGGAAAGAGAGGTACAGAGAAAGATAAGAGACCGCGCGTGGAAAGAAAAGATGAATGGAAAACGGGTAAAAATAGGATACAAGAAGTTATAAATACAAGGAAGGAAGTATGTGTGGAGTGAAGAGGAGAACACGCTCATTGAAGAAAAAAATTTCTGAAGGACAGCCAATTAAAGGAAGAGTCGATCAGGAATACGGTGGAAGATGAAGAGGGTAAGAAGGACAATGGAAGACTGGAGAGAGATAATAACAGAAAAAGAAAAGTTTTATTCTGGAATGTAACGGGTTTAGAAAGACAGGACAAGGATTTTTGGAATTATATAATAAGAAATGATTTTGTAGGATTATGCGAGACGTGGCTAGAGGAGAAAGGTTGGAATAGGATTAAGGACAAATTACCAGGTTCCCACGAGTGGGTGAACATAAATACGGGGAGGGAAAAAAAGGTAGGGCGATTGGCGGAATTTTGATAAGAGTAAAGAAAAGTTGGATTAGGAGTTACGATGAAGTAAAGACTGTAATGTTATCAGATGGCGTAGCTCATACATGGTTTTTAGGAGAAGGCTGAATATTTTCACAATTTATAATAAAGGTCTGGTGAATGATTTAGAGACAACATTTAAGATAATTACGGAAAGGCATGAGCGGGAAGAAATAATTATAGGAAGCAATTTTGATATAAGGATAGGAGAGTTTGGAAGGGACAAACTAGCAGACTATTACTACGTTTACGTGAGCGTTACTTCTGTAGTAACTTACAATAATTCACTCGTTTACGCGGAGTAAATTATCGTAAGTTACTACAAAATCCCATTTACGCGAAGGAATTATCGTAAGTTACTACAGAAGTAACGCTCGCGTAAACGTAGTATATGATATGGAAAAGAAAAGTAAGGATAAAGTAGTATGTAATGGAGGTAGGCAGTTTACGGATACAATAAAAGATATAAGGAGCTGGGTATAGCGTGTAATAAACCTAGATATTTATCAAATGTAAATATGGACAAGTCAATGTCGGTGATATAAGAGCGTTGATAAGACTGAGGTGCGGTAATATGGAGGAAGCAAATAAATATTGGTTGGAGGAGGATGTAAGAAGTTGTGGATTTTGTAAGTTGGGTAGGGATAATTTGGAACATTACATAGGTGAATGTACGGTGATTGGCGACTGGTTTATAAATTTAGGTAAGAGCTATAAGGAAAGACTAGATACACTTTGTAACAATGAGTTAGGAACAAAAAAAGGGAGGATGCTAAAAAGGCTTTAGAAAGAGAAAGAAAGGAAGCGGAAACAGGTTAGAACATAAGCGAATGAATAAGTATAATAGCCGAGGTTTGTAATTTTATATGGTGTGGATGGATGAGTGTTTAAGGTCTATTTGTAAACCAAGTTCCTTTTCTCAGCTTTAAGCTTGAAAATAAACATATCTATCTAATTAAAATAAAATAAATAAATATTTCTTGTAAAAAAACTTGGCGCTGCTTTTTTACTCCTGTCGCATTCTTCCTTAAATGATGTTTATTGTTTTTTTATTTAATTAAAAATTTTAGTATTAATGTTTAAATTTTAATGTTTAAGTTTTGAAGCCTAGCAGCGCCAAGTTTTTTTACAAAAAAAATTTATTTATTTTATTTTAATTAAATATTTTTATTTTGTACTGTTACTTCTTTAATTCTTTGTAATTAAAATGATTCTTTTTAATATTATAATTTTATTAAGAAGAATTAAGAAGCTATTACCACTTGGGTTAGCATAGGAAGACCCTTGAATAGGAACACAAAGATACCACTTGGGTTTTATTTTTTTAAAGTAGTTGCACAACAATTATTCTTCAAAGCAATATACCTATTCTCTTTGCAATTTGCGTAATTTAATTTAAAGATTTCACATCTTTTTTTGAAATACATGTCACTTGAGTTAAGTTAGGTAACATAATTTTGTGAAAAAGAAATAAAACTACCACTTAGGTTGGATTTTTGAATTTATACATATTTCTTTGCAATTGGCGCAATTTAATTTAAAGATTTTACATTTTTTTTAAATACATGTTACTCGAGTTAAATTAAGTAACATAATTTTGTGAAAGAGAAATAAAGCTACCACTTAGGTTAGATTTTTGAATTTACAAAATACATTGCGTGTACTTGGCGTCTTTTTTTACCTTTTTTGAAAAAGGTAATTTTGTATACACATATACACCATACGTACATTTAGTTGAAGGATTATGTAATTGCATTCTGATTTCAATTGTAATAATAGCGGGCGTCCATTTTCAAATAGGTTTTCCCTCAAAAATCCTGCCCGATCACTCCCGTACTTTTGTAACACTCGCGAAGAATGCACACACAAACATACACCTTACACATACATTCTACACTTAAATTTATCTTAAATGTTTTCAATCCTGCGTTTAATTTGCCTTGTTCTCACTTATTATTGTAATATTGATAGTTTACCCAACTTATATTTTTAATAAATGTTTTAGTTATGTTATATAAATACATTCCTATTTATTTATAACCTCACCCACTATTCTTCTCCCTCTCGAAATCGCACGAGGTCCGATCCTGAGTTAAAGGGATTGAATTCCCTGACTCGAAGCAGGACCGACGATCGCACTGCTCACGGAAGGCGTCCTACCGTCCCTACGGACGTTGACCCTTCCTGAGCCATTCGAAAGTGCGTTCGGCTCGCGCCACGCGCCTCAGAGCGTGTACCTGCGAGTGACATTTGCAAGTATCTAATAGTTGCGTCCTTCCTTACCCAGACCCCTCTGGTTAGCCTTTCCTTTGTTTTCCAGTTTTTCTTATCCTAATCCTGGGGTTGGACGTAACAATATAAATAGACGAATACTCATGAAGAAGAGAATACACAATGTAGGTTTCTTCTTCATATCCAGGTATAATAATATATTTTTATGTGTCATTGATGTAAAAAAAATTCTTCTATATGAGGCAATATGTAAGATACTTTGAAAATATTTAATAGTTTGGACGAACATGAATAATTATAAAAATCAGACACGTTTAAGAATCGACGACCCATCAAGCAATAAGAATGATCTTCCAAACGTAAAATGTTTAAAATCTGAATAATGATGTCTCTTTCTATTAAAACGCAATTATCGGGAGAAAAAATTGACAAAATATATCTTTGTGTTTTTAATTTCTTATATTGTAGAATCGAGTGAGTTTCTCTTCCGAGCATAGGTCCTTCTGTGTGTTTCTGTCTAGGTTCTAGTTCATTATTTATTGGTACATATCAATTTTGGAAAAATATGAAAACTCATGTATTTGCCTACAAATCTGTTTGTTAGGATTTTTGGATGATCTTACAAGTGTTTTTCATTTCCCTAAATAATTTTCAAAGGGAAAGCAGCTGATAGTGTTCAAATTTCCAAGATTTCTTACGTCGGCTACTAAATGGATTAAACTGTGTACATTATATGTCATTACTTTTTTACCATAAGAATCTTTAATATATTTAACAAAATTATATAGAACTTCTTCTGCAAAGTCAATGTACTTAATAATATGATTATTATTACTCAAAATTGTAATTCCAACATGAAGCATCAGAAAATGGTCATAAAGTCGTTTAGGGAGGATGTTTATTAAGGAAACTAAACCCATATACAGCAAGAACAGTCTAAACTCAGTTGCCTTCTAACGGTTTAAGTCTGACAAAGCTCTAGGTTTTCTAGAAAATTCATGTGGTATATAAGGAGCCATCGAAATCAATTTGTCTGACAAATCGTTAATGCTTATCCCTAGCAATTTATAAGGAGGTTTTCCTTTTAAAACCCATAAAATCAATAATTTTGCTTCCTTATAGAAGAAGCTTTGTTTTCGTAAAAAAATTTTTTGTTTTTCTGAACGTGTTCAGAATGTTCTAAAACGTCAAAAAATTGTAATTTTAAAAAATGTCTGTATGCGCGCGTGTGTGTGTGTGTGTGTGTGTGTGTGTGTGTGTGTATGTGCCAAATTTACCAAAATTTCTATAACTCCAGAACTAATCAACCAAATCTTAACGAATTATTATGAAATAGGGGTAGAAAAAACTGAAGAATATAATAGAATTAATAAAAATTGCTAATAATCAATAATCAAGGGGTTCTTTTTTTTTTAATTTAAATTTTGATTTTTGTTTTAAATGTCTATGATTGCTTTAACTTCCGCAAATTCGGAGATATCGATCAATTTTTCATTTTATTATATTTTTCAGTCTTTTCTACCGCTATTTCATATATAATTTTTTAAGATTTGGTTGATTAGATCCAGCTTTATACGTGATCAAAGGTCCATAATTTTGCTCGCATATAAAGCTCGCATATAAAACTAATCAACCGAATTTAAAAGAATTATATATGAAATAGGGGTAGAAAAGACCGAAGTAAAAATTGTTTTTTGAGTTTTCGATGTCAATGTGTTGCTTATCTTCGAAAATGTCGAAAAATCGTAGGTTGGTGTTGAATTATTTTTTATTTTATTTTATATATAATTTTTTAAGGCCGGTATTCATAGTTGGGTCTTATATTTAAGATTGTCTGAAGTATAGTCTTAAGGCGTCATCAGCCAATAAGAGAGCCGTATTAGCATCTTAAGACATCACTTCCTCTATGAGGAAGCCAAGTGCAAATTTCTAATTTGCACCATTTTCTTCACAATACCTATATATATATGCACTTGATATATATATATATATATATATATCCCTTCCCTTTGCCAGTGAAAAGCTACAATAAATGGTTTGTATAATGATTCTAAACTCAATGATTTACAAAGAATTAGCCACACACCTATACTGTTACTTTTAAACAAAGGTAAGACATCAAAATTAAAATTTAAATCTAAAATTTTTGAACCCGGTTTTTTTTGTAATAGAGGATTTAATTGATTGCATATGCTAAAGCAAGTAAATTTTCCATTATGTAAGTGAATTGATTTTGTAATTCTTGAAGTATGTAATAGAGATCTTCCTGATAGTGGAATATTAGGATGAAATACTTTGAGTACTGATAATAAATCATCTAAAGCTGACAATGTAATGTTATGAGTAAAAGCCCAATATTTCAATTTATCTTGTAAAGTGTTTGGTAATGTTTCACTATCCGAGTTGTATTTATCAGTAACCTCTGATTCTTCAAATACTTCAAATGTAATATTATGTAATTTCTCAGGTTTCTCTAATACGTCAGGAATTTTACAGACTGATTCTTCGTTTCTACAATCATTACGTTGCTGCTGAGTATTTAATTTCAATAATAAATCTGAATTTAAATCCAAATTCCGATTCAAGTCCAAATGATCCAAATTTAAATGAGCGTTAGTGATTGAACGTGATGTACATGGTTGTGAGAGAACTTCTGAGGTAGAACTATCTGCCTGGTTCCAGTTACATTCTACCAGTAAATTTTGAACATACTTCTCTAAGTTTCTCTTTGTTTGCCTTTTACTGAGGAATTTTGCTTTTGTTTCTTGATTCATATTTTAAAAAATGTATATAATCTATTATATTCTGATGTATTTTAATAATTAAGACGTAGAGTAACAAAGAGTAGAATTCTATCAGTATTTCTGGACTATTTCATCATCATTATATGCCAAAAGATGATAGAATGATCTTTTCATGTCCAAAACAAACGTAATAAATATCTCATGTAGGTTAGGAATCAAACGAATTTATCGATATATAATTTATATAATAAAAAGAATTAATACTATAGAATTTAAATATATATACCAACCCTTATCTTAGAAGTCTATTCTTCTATTTTTGTAGACTAGAGTATATATTTCTCATTTCACAAAAGAAACCCAAAGTGTACCGGTACTCACAGTAACGATCGAGACGTATGTACGACGATCAATGAATGATCGATTCGCACATGCATGTCACATCACTGATGTATACATCAAGGACACACACATGTGTACAGATGTATATTATAAACACGAAATGCTATAAACCAAAAAATTTTGTCTGATGACAAATACATTAAGACCGGTAGGGCAAAATTAATTTAAGTAAATAAGTGGATATATAAGCATGGATAAAATAATTTACTTTTTGCAATAATTATAGTGCAATATAAATTTAACTGTTTAAAAAAAGGCTATTAAAACTATTATATATTGTGACGTTGCAGTTTCGCTGCATCGTTGCCGCGCCCCGCCGGCGCACAGTGGGGCGAACGCCTCATTTTTCGGTCATCTTATAACTTCTACATTTTTCAATGAAATGACTTGAAACTTGACATAAATAATGTACGATTATTATGCATTTAGTGTATGAAATCAAAATTATTTAATTAACAATTTTTCATAAAGCGCATAAATAACTTTTTAATTTTTTAAATACTTTTTAGTTTTTTTTGAAAAATCGGTTCTATTTAAAAAAAATTTTTTTTATTTTATACTTTTTTAGTGCTTTATTAAATTAATATGAATAATTATTATCGCATATTTCCTTACTGCTCCGTACCCTGATGTTCTAGCGCGATATTTTATGTACTAAAACCTTCCTGGAGAATTGCTCTATAGGACAGTGAAAACCGCATTTAAATCCGTCCAGTAATTTTAAAGAAAATTGTAGACATACATACATACATACATGCCGAATATAGAACCTCCATTTTTTGAAGCCGTACTTAATGCAATCCCTATCAATCAAATCTGTTCCATTTTCAATTTCTTCACAGAATTGTCTAATCTTTTCGACATGTTCGGGATGTCTCTGGATAAAATTATATATAAATAGCGCGTCATCGGATTTTAACTTTTTCCGAACAATAAAATCAGTCATTTCCGGATTATTCCGTACTTCCTCAGTTCTCTTTCTTTTATGTCGTTCGGAACATTCTACGAAACTCTTTGATCTATTAAGAGGCATACGCGTACGTGAAGAAGTAGAAATTAAATTCAGTACTTCGTTCGGAAAAGAAAATTCACAATTTAACCAACTTTCATGCTTTGCAATAAATCTGTTGTAATCGTAATGGCTAGCTATCCATTTTGACTTTAAATTCTTTGTGAAATTTATGATTTTTCGTTTCAATGCTTCCAACGCGATTTTGGGTAATTCAGTATCAATACATGATATTATGTGGCTTATTAAAGCCTCATAATTTAATAAATCAAGATTATTTGCACGCATACAATTAAAAAGTTGACGATTTGTTCGGAAATTTTCCATTTTGCGAGCGTGTTAAAGTATAATAAACAAAACAATTTCAGTCGCCAGCAAATAATTCAAAATAAGTCGTTTTATTTTCGACCCAACTGGTCAATTAAAACAATATTGCACGACGTTTCGACCGAATTCCGGTCCTTATCAAGTGCTATTAATTTAAGTTACACCGATCCGCATAACAAATTGCATCGTTGACGTGGTGTCCTGACAACGTCAAGACAAACGCAAAATTAAACAAAAGAGAAAATAATACATTTAACAATAGAAAAACTATACAAAATCGTTACAATATCACGCTGGTCAAAAACAATAAAATTAATTAACACTGTAAAAATTAGTTAAAAGCTTACAATTCTTATGCGTTCCAAAACAAATGGTGAAATCAAAACGTCACCAGCCATATCAAGGCACAACGTCCGAACAGTAAGACAGTCAAAGTCGAAATGAAGTTGTCAAACGTAATCCGCGGATAGCAAACGGCGCTCTGATGGAAAAACGAGCAGAATCGAATATACAGGGCCGACTAAGTGATACCTATGACCCGGTTATAAAT
>NW_020216743.1:85776-105973 GCF_003070985.1 Temnothorax curvispinosus | reverse complement strand
GTCGGCCCTGTATATTCGGTTCTGCTCGTTTTTCCATCAGAGCGCCGTTTGCTATCCGAGGATTACGTTTGACAACTTCATTTCGACTTTGACTGTCTTACTGTTCGGACGTTGTGCCTCGATATGGCTGGTGACGTTTTGATTTCACCGTTTGTTTTGGAACGCATAAGAATTGTAAGCTTTTAACTAATTTTTACAGTGTTAATTAATTTTATTGTTTTTGACCAGCGTGATATTGTAACGATTTTGTATAGTTTTTCTATTGTTAAATGTATTATTTTCTCTTTTGTTTAGTTTTGCGTTTGTCTTGACGTTGTCAGGACACCACGTCAACGATGCAATTTGTTATGCGGATCGGTGTAACTTAAATTAATAGCACTTGATAAGAACCGGAATTCGGTCGAAACGTCGTGCAATATTGTTTTAATTGGCTAGTTGGGTCGAAAATAAAACGACTTATTTTAAAGTATAATCTTCTATATATTTTATATATTTTATATATTTTTCACTGTATCTTGAAAAGGACGCAAAGTGAATTGTATAAAGCAACGACAAAAACTTCGACAAAAACGATCAAAACTTTCAAAATCAAAAAGTTTTTAATCAACTACTGATCGAGAAAGACTGACGAAAAGTTCTTATCTCCGCTGTTTTTATTTCCTCCCCCTCCCCTCTCTTTCTCCCTTCCCTCCCCTCCCCACCCCCCTCGAGGAGAACAAATAATTTAACGTAGAGCAATCTTATTGGCCCATGGATTTACAGAATGCGCAGTACTCCAAATACATTTATCCAATAATATTTATCATATTGCTATTATATTAATTAATATAATTAATTGTTATAAAATATGGATGAAATTAATCGTTATAAAAAATAGCAATAATTAAACAAATTATATATCCCCCTTCGTCTTTCTTTTATGAGAAAATAGACATCCATATTCACTCGACATGATTGAACGTCGTCCATTGAGTTATTCATGGACGACGTTCGACCATGTCGAGTGAACTTTGAGGTCAATTATCTCAAAAAGAGGGACGAAAGGGGATGAATGATCATATATGGCCAAAAACTAGACACTTTGACCTATCAAATTGCGCAGAGCAAACCTTAATCCATTCTAATCCACAAACTTTCTTCCTGTTTGAATATTGAAGTAAGAAAATTTTAATAGTCGAATATGTCGTAAATATTTATTAATATATAATAGTACTCAAATAACATAAAATTAAAATAAATATGTTTTTTGAACCCTAATAAATAAGTTCTGATAGGCATTTAACTTATATTCGCAGTTATACTTTCGGCGAAGACTTTAGAAAGTAACCTATCGAATTACTAGAATTTCAGTATTCACGAAAATGTTATACTTTATCAGATCATTTTGAGGAAATAACAAAAGATAAAATCAATTATAAGTACATTTATTTATAGTTTAGGATATATATTAACATAAAATCTCGTCAAAATTTGAATCATACGTTTTTCATTTTTTCGTCCAATATCCGGTTTTTGATAGATTCGCCCCACTGTGCGGCGCCGCTGTCACAAGGCGCGGGTTTCGCGACCTTTTCACACCTGAGGACGGTTCAATGAGTCGATGCGAGATCTCCAGGGGCATATTATAATCGCGTTGCGTTATTCTGATCCTTTCATTTTCTTTTTGTATCATTGCGTGGCGCCTTACCGCGCCGAGTCTCGTGGAGGATGCAGAGGATCGCGGAAGGTTGCCTCGTATAACATTCTCGATGTAAAGCCACGACACCGCTCTCCGGGTCGCGCTTTCGCTCGGGAATGTTCGCGGTAATTAGCGTATTCGCCACCAAGGTGTATTTAGCGATCGACACCGAGAGAAAAGGGCACCGGAAGGGTCTCGGCCGTGGGATCGCAACCAAAATTCGTAACTCCTGGAGATCGTGATAGGCACGTTAATGACGACTTTAGATATCGCGAATACGTCATTTCTTGCAATCTTCGCGTTCACGACCGCGCATTTCATGATGCGTAGTTCGCCCGGTCGAAACCGAGATTCCACGCGTAACATGAATTGCGCTTAAATGTTACTCGCGTTAAAGTCATACTCGCGTTAGAATATCATTTGCGTTCAATCATTTGTGTCAAGAGAGTATCTACGTTGGAATGTCGTTCGCGTCGACATTATTTGCGTGAAAATGTTGTCCGTGTCGACTAATTTCTTGTGTTAGAATAGTATTCGCGTTCTGCCGAGTATTTGCGTTCGATTAAAGTGCGTTCGGATTACTCGCGTTGGAATCTTACCCGTGTTCGACTTCTTGCGCTAAAGTATTATTCGCGTGCGGAAGTTTCTCGCGTCCGGGTATTATTCGCGTCATTAATTACGGTCGGACATTGCTCGCGCCGACGAACCATTTAGATTAACCTTATTACTCGCGTTAGATTAAGATTTTTACTCGCGTCAGATTAAAATTATTACTCGCGTTAGATTAAGATTACTACTCGCGTTAGATTAAGATCATTTCTTGGGTTAGATTAAGATTATTACTTGCGTTAGATAAAGATTATATATATATATATATATATATATATATATATATATATATTACTTGCGTTAAATTGACCAAATATTAGATATTCAATAATTTTTTGTTACAACATCAACTTCTCGTCTGCCTAATACAATAACACCATTCAATTTTACGATCTGCAATTGTTTTTTTACTGCAACTCATATTCGTAAAATGGATAAATTAATAACAATGCTACTTTTTTTGTAAATTGTCATAATAATTTTATTATAAGTACAATGTACTTATTCTTATTTGAAAATAAAATTATTATGACAAATTACAAAAAAAGTGGCATTGTTATTAATCTATCCATTTTACAAATATGAGTCGCAGTAAAAAAACAATTGCAATTCGTAAAATTGAATGGTGTTATTGTATTAGGCAGAAAAAAAGTTGATGTTGTAACCAAAAATTATTAGATATGTAGCATTTGGAAAATTTATTATTCTATCAACTTAAATTTGACAACAAAAGTTGGAGTGCAATACAGACACTTAAATAAATATTATGACATGCGTTATTTCTACATTACGGATATATAACGTAGTTTTTTGAATTTGTTGTTTAAACAAATTTTCAGCAACAAATTCACCGATGTTCAAGCATTTGATTATTGAAATGTATTTTTGAATTACCTAGATGTAATTTAAAGTCAAAACCACGTCCCAGATCGCTGGCGCCTATTTGTTATATAGACGATTATTTTTTTATTATAAACAAAAGAAACGTAAAAAAATTGTTTCCGAAAAACTCGATGTGCATAAACTACATGAATTGACGAAGATTCCCTGAAAATTTCATGCCTTTATCATTAAAACTCGAAAAGTTATGCAATTTTGAACATTTGAAAAAAAAACCGATTTTTTAATTGAAAATATTGAAAATCGCTGGTAACGACCTCTAAAACATGTTCGATTTTGCTCAACTTTTGAGGAAAATTCTTTATTTAAATAAGTTTTGATATTTTGGGGTGCGTCGCGAAAAATAAAAAAAGGTTTTTTTTAATCACCCTAATATATATATAGATAAAACATGTACACAATGCATATGTTACGGGCAAAATCCGCATAGTGTGCAGTGTCGGGATTGCCCGGGCAATGTCAGCATTGCACAACGCGACTGAGCAAAGTAGTTTATTAGCGGACATTGCCCGGTTTGATGTAGGTAAAGTTAACACTGCCCATCCAGCGATGGCAATATCAACGACTATTATCACATTGCGAACTTTGCTCGGTTCCAAGTGGGCAATGTCGAAAATTAAGTTAGCCTTATGTAGGCAGGTGAGGGGCTCCGTTTCCACCGAGACGAGTTGCCACATAACTTTACAACTTTCCACGCATGGAAAGTCCACGCATGTACTTTGCAAGGCACACTATGTGTCTAGTTTAACGGTAGTGCGGAGCCCCGCAGGGTGACGAAACCTACTGCCTTCACGCATACAATTTCCACGTGAGACGAGTTGCCACATGGGTTTACAACTTTTCACGCGTGGAAAGTTCATGCATGTAATCAAAAACATCCATATAGCGTCATGACTGCATCAATAAGTGTCCACAACGCGTTGTGGCATTTTCACGTTGCCAAAACGCGTTGTAAGCGTTATTGAAAGTGCCACGATACGAATTTCGCGTTGTGGCTTTTTTGAATATCCCACAACGCGTTGTGGTTAGCTTTTTCGTTTAGTGAGCGTCGGTATTTGAGCCTGACATGTCCATTTAGCAGCTTGTTAGTCCACAGAGATTTAGCATTGTCAACATTGCCCACATGGAATTGAGCAAAGTCTGCAATGTGATAATAGTTGCTGGCATTGCCATCGCTGGATAGGCAGTGTCAATTTTGCCTACATCAAACCGGGCAATGTCCGCTAATAAACTACTTTGCCCAGTCGCGTTGTGCAATACTGACATTGCCCGGGCAATGCCGACACTGCACACCATGCGGATTTTGTCCGTAACACATATTAATATTAAGCTGTTTCCCTATTTCCTGTCCTCTGTTCCCTATTCCTTTTATTGTGTGCAACCCTTAAAAGTATTAAGTTAAAGTCATCGAAAAGTGAGATATCCTTTATGAGATATTTTATATTTTATAATAAAAAATATGACAATTTAAAATATCTCAGAAAATTCTTAAGAGAGCTTTATTATAGCGTTTTGAAAACGTTTCGACGTCAGCTACAAGCTACAAGAATATGTGATAAAGAATAGGGGGTTCTATATATATATATATATATATATATATATATATATATATATATGGAAAAATAAAGTCGACCTTGAAATAGTGCTTTAACCTTAACCCAAGGTCAAACAAAAGGTCCTCAAATTACTCTCTCAAGATTGAACAACTTTTGTCGAAAAACTTTTCTTCTTAAACTTACAACTTTTGAAATTTAAACGAATAAATTAAAATAAACTACCTTGTTTATTGTTACACATATAACAATACAGCTGTTTCTTACATAATAATTGAGGCAAACTATCAAAAACGCATACATTTTCTTTGCTGAAATTTTACTTTCTTGAAAATATTTTCTAAATATTTCCTTAAATATTTTCCAATACATTTGTGTAATGTTTACTTATTGTAAGAAATATGAATAACACACGTAAAAGAAAACTTGTTTCAAAACGCCATAATAGACGGATTATTGCAAATTAAACAAATATAGATATTGCAGGATCTTCTAAAGAAATTTTAGAATGGCATACCATCAATACTTCTTCTAAACAGACTTCAAATGTAGAATTGCGTAAAATCATTGATGAAGAAGTTTCTTCATGTAATAAAAACAGTGTTAATGATATGATTAATATACATGTCAAAGTTACACCTACAAAAGATCTTAATAATGATAATGATAATAATAACGATAATGATAACTCTGTTATAAATGTTATACATAGACAAAATGCTAATAATGATAATGAATTAAATATTAAATAAAGCATTAGCTACATGGACTGTATCACACAATATTTCTTGCACAGCTTGTAATGCATTGTTAACAATTTTTAAGTGATATACTTCGCATAATCTACGTACAGACGCACGAACACTATTAAAAACTCCAAGACAAGCCCATATTTCAAAAATATGTGAAGGAGAATATTTTTATTTTGGTTTGGATGATATTATTCAGAAAATGCTATTAAAAGATAATAATACATATATTAAATTAGGGTAGACCGGGGCACGTTATCACACATTTGGTTAAATATTTTTTGTATTTTTTACATTCAATATTTAAGAGTACTTTGATATGCCAGAATTTCGAGTGAACTCTCAGCTTTAATTGGACAGTATCGAATTTTGTGTGATTGTTACTCTACAGTTGTTACATAACAATAAATAATGACAGGTCGTTTGTGACAACGTGCCCCATGACCGGGGCACGTTGTCACATCAAATGTAATTGCATGCAAAATGTTATCCAAACTGTATTCAACGTAAATATCAATATATTATAGTGCACTGCAATGTAAAAAAGTAAAATCTTTCACAGAAACATTTATTTTATTTCAAAAAAGTACAAAAAGCATGAAGTTTTCGTCTTAATCTAAATACAAGAATTTCACTCAAATGCGCAACTTATTGATACACTTTTTTTTATAATTATGTCGGTGATTAAACATAAAATATTTTTACTCGTTATCGCGTCATCCGAGGATACGCAATAGATTCTCATCAAATTTGTGACAACGTGCCCCGAGGGCATTTTTTTACTTTAAACAACCTCATGGCCGACACGTTTGAGATATTCATAAGGTTAGGTATTGCACGCGGTAGGTAAAAGTACATACTTTAAGATAATATAAAGGTCTATTCTGAAAAAACATAAGCTTCATGTTCAGTACGTTGAATATTAGACAATAAAATTTTATTTACGGTCGCAAAAAACTTTCAAGTTGATTTTACGTCTTACAACACGGCTGGAGCAATCTCAACACTGTAAACACACCAAAGATGGGCATACACCAACACGTTTTGAGAATGACGGGTACTGCTCTCTGGTTATTAGTTTTTTAAATAAAGCCGATGTGACAACGTGCCCCGTGTGACAACGTGCCCCGGTCTACCCTACTAATTAAAATTGATGGTTTGCCGTTAGCAAAATCTTTTCAAGAGTCATTATGGCCTATTTTATGTTCAAATACTGCAAATAAGACAGTATATCTTGCGGGTGCATATTTTCGTTACAAAAAACCCACAGATTCTAATGTTTTCCTGCAACCCTTAGTCGATGATTTAATTAATTTTATTAATAATGGTTATATCTATAATGAAAACATAATCAAAATTAGATTGTTTGTTTAATTTGTGATGCACCCGCCAAATCTTTTGTGTTGTGTAGAAAAGGCCATACCGGTTTTTACAGCTGCATAAAATGTGTAATTAAAGGAAAATATGTAAATGGTAGAGTTTGCTTTCCATATAGAAAAACATTATATCCTTCTAGAAAAGATGAACCATTTTCTGCTAATGCTTAACATGCTTAAACAGTATTCTTGGATTTTTGCCTATAAGTAACACACCACTAGATTATATGCATCTTATACCTTTAGGCGTTGTCAAAAAAATGATCCTTCTTTGGATAAATGGTCCACTTTATGTACGCTTATGTACACTTAAGTATTAGATCCATTAATAAAATATTACACTTGATAATTTTGCTGAAAAATATACCGATAAAAAACACCGAATGATTTCGTTAGAAAACCCAGATCGTTAAAAGATGTCAAGCAATGGAAAGCAGTAGAGTTTTGAAATTTTTTATTATACATGGCACGGGACCCATTGTATTAAGGCATGTATTAAAGCAAGACATGTATCTTCATTTTCTCACACTACATATAGCTGTTACAATTCTTATACGTCCAAATTCGAATGAGGAATTAATCAATTTTGCTGAATCGTTACACTGAGAGCCGAAAAACAGTAATAATTCCTGTATTTTTGCTCACTCTCAACTTTTAATCTTCCTTACAGTAACCATTACGAACTACTGCAGTAAACATTCTCCCAGTAACCAGTACGGATTTTACAGTAATCATTACGATAAAGACCAGTAATGATTCCGGTGCAATATTTTAACGAAAAAACAAAAAGAATTTTTTTCTTTTTTATTTTTAAATAGTTTTTATTTTTTTCTAATATTTTTATAGTTTAATTTGTATTCGCAATGATGTTCCGGTGTTCCGCATATATTCTATTTTATTAATTAAAATTACGCACTGTTTTACAATTTTTGAAAACACATTGACGGGAGACGGGATTCGAACCTAAGATTCCAGAATAACAGCCTAATACGCTAACGCTGAGCTAACAAATCTATTCTACAATAACTATTATGAAATCTCATATATCTCTCTGAACTCGCGCGATATAGAGCGAATATGGAGAGCCAACAGTAATGGTTACAGAATTGCACATGGTTGAATAATGGAACTTCTCAGTAATTATTTCTTTTCTATTATTTCTTTCAGACAGTATCGCTTACGATCTTAATTTTTAGATATTACTGTGTTTTTCAGCAGACATTACTTTTTTTAAGTAAGCATCTGCGTATTGAGATTAAAAGTTAAGAATAAACAAAAATTCAGAAACTATTACTGTTTTTCGGCTCTCTTGTCAGTGTACTTAATCATTTTGTCATGTCATTTGAAATTTTATATGGTAGTACATGTCGCATAACATACATAACTTATTACATTTATGTTTCGACGTAAAAACATATGGTCCGTTAGATAACTTTAGTGCTTTCCGCTTTGAAAACTACATGATGTTGATAAAAAAAATTACGTAAACATGAAAAACCGCTGCAACAACTATATAAAAGATATAATAAAATTGAAAATTGTAATTCTTTTCTGTCAAATATTAATCATAAAACATTAAATTCATATAAATATTTACATAACAATGGTCTTGTACTAAATAATTATAATATTCAATCGTAATATTTAATTATGTCAAATGGAAAGTTTAATATTAATTGTAAAGGTCGTAATAATAATTGTTGTTTTTTGAAAAACGGTCAATATGTTTTAATTTTGAATGTAGTGCAAAAAAATGAAGATTTTTTTCTTATTGGTAAGAAACTTAAGTACATAAAAGATGTATATAAATTACCATACAAATCCAGTAATTTTAATATAAAAGTAATGACAGTAAATAATGATAGCATATTTTCATGGCCAATTACAGATTTATTAGGTAAAGCATGGAAAATTCCTTTCGGAAATCATTCAAATACATTTGCAATATTTCCTCTTAACCATACAATATAATTATGTATGTTAAATTATAATTTTTTTTAATAATGTAAATTTTTTTTTTGGCGGTAGGAAGAGAAAATGTCTAGTGTACTCTGCCTCCCCCAGGGAAAGGCTACCCAGGGTTATGTGGCGCTCGCACCCACTAAAAACTCTCCCTATGCAACCTACCCCAGGTTTAAGCCACGAGCCCGGGAGCCAGCTTTCGCATTACACCGGAGTCGCAGCAACCACACGCGTAAACGCCCCTCTCACGTAATCCACACGCGACCCGCTCGAACGCGAAAACAACGCCGCCCGTCCATACCCGCACATCCACAGCCAGTCAGCCGACTCCCACGAACCGCGCCGCGGATACCCCGCCAGGCGGGCCGCCGATCGCCTCCGTCGCACACGACAAGGCGCACTCTCGATTATCGAGCATTCCCTCTGTGCCCGACGTCATCCCGACCAATCCGATTAGAGGCACCCAACCGGGCTGGTCAGCACACGCGCAGCCCACGCACGCAAGCCCACGCAAGTAGGACGGCTAATTGTCCAATAGGCACTGGTGATCTAACATCTCTAAGGCACGTTTAATCGTCTATCCTCCGTAATTCCTGTCGACGCCGCTCCTCCTCCTCCTTAACCCTCATGACTCGTTTAGCAAAGGTGGAAAAAGCCCTCCATTCCTCCTCCGATCTTGTGATGGCCCGGACAATTGCAATCAGCGTCAGGTCAGCACTGATGACCGACACTAGCTCCTGTCTCGCCACAGCACCAACCGGGCACTCCTGCACAGTGTGTTCCGGCGTGTCCATAGCTAGGTGACAATGCGGACATTTGTCCGTGTCGCCCGCTCAATTCTATGCAAATACTTTCCAAAGCATCCGTGCCCGGTAAGGAGCTGCGTCATTTGGAAAGTAAGACAACCGTGGTTTCGATCCATCCAGATCGGGGGAGATCGCCTCCCTCGTTCTGGCACCAAACGAGTGCTCGTCCCGGAGACGCACCATCCAAGTCTCTCTAGCCCGCACACTTTCCTCCCCTCTGATACGCTGCACCGCATCAAGGGTGAACAAGTCACGGTCCCTCAGTTCACGGATTCGCGTATAACTGTTCCTACGCTCCACCGCTAGGATGTCTACCGGCGGTACTCCAGCCAGCAGGATGGCCGCATCGCAGGATACTGTTTTATACGCAGCTACAACCCTAAGCACCGCTGTGCGCTGTACACGCTGATACGCACGTTGTAGCCTGCGCAACGCTGCAAGTTTCTCAGCCCAGACCGGGGCCCCATACAATAACACGACGAGTATAACTTTGTAATATAAACGCCTTTTCTTCTCGTTCGGTCCTCTCAAATTAGGCATAAGTCGCCCCAAAAAACTCATAATTCTGGCAGCCTTCTGCGCGGCATACTCAAAATGTTGAGCGAAGCGCCAACCTCCGTCCACCATGATCCCAAGGTATTTCATGGAGCCGCTAACCGTAACGTCCGACTGGCCCACCCGGATCACCGGCGCGTTTGCCCGATTGAAACGGAGGCCAAAGACTGCCTCCGTCTTACTCTCCGAGATCTCAAGTCTCAGTTCCTTAATTCTACGGACTACCTTTTTGACCATTTGATTGGCCTTGTAAATAAGATGATCGCGATCCTTGGCCCTAATTACTACAAGCATGTCGTCCGCGTAGCAAATGATCATACATCCAGATAGCACGACGATGCGCAGGATGCAGTCGAATGCGATGTTCCACAGCAGCGAGCCAAGCACGGAACCCTGAGAGACCCCTGTCCGCACTCTTCTACGTCGGAAGCCACCGCCCTTAACCGAGTACTCCACAAATCTTCCGGATAAATAACTCATGATAATTCTACGCAAGTAATCGAGGAAACCTTTCCTCTTTAGAGCTCTCTTAATCATTGGCCAAGGAATGGAGTTGAACGCATTTTTTATGTCCAAACTAACGGCCATAACAATCTTTCCCGCGGCCCGCGCTTTCTCCGTAAACCGCTTTAGACGCAAGAGCGCATCCGAGGTCGACCGTCCCTTTCTGAAGCCTAACTGGTTGTCCAAACACTCGGCGACCGGATGCTCCGACATCCACTCCAGAAGCCTACAACGATAATACGCTTTAATATCTTGCCCACATCATCTAAAAGGCAAATCGGTCTTACGCTGGGCAGTAGTCCAACCTGAGCAGGTCCAGCTTTCGGGATCAAAGCTAGTCTAGCGATCTTCCAGAGTGTCGGGAAGGTACCGCTCTTCAAGCACGTGTCGAAACACCGCGCCAGTCTCAGAAGCCATGCTGGGCGGAACCTTTCTCCAAAGAGCGGTTTTTTAACACCGTCCGGACCCGGAGCCGTGTTAGGCTTACCCTTCTCTTGGATCGCTCGACACTTTATCACACGTGAAGTCCCATTTGTCATTCCAAACGATACCCGACCAATCTTCCTCAGTAAGTTCTTTACCAGGCGGAAACAGAGAGTCCAACAGCCTTTCCAACGTCACATCGTCCAACGTTTCGGCGAGCGATGGGGATGACTTCCGACAGCGCTTGAGAACAAGTTTATACGGAAGCCCCCATCGATCATCCTTGATGCTGTTTAGTAACTCCTGCCAAGCCGACGACTTCGCTTTCTCGATCGCTCTCCAAAGATTGTCGCGGGCCAATCTATAGGAGGTTTTCAGACCATTAATATATTCTAAAGAGCTCGATCTTTGTCTCTTAGAACGGGTTAGAGCCCTTTTCTTACACATACATATCGCTCTCAACGCAGCAATAGCCTTAATCCACCAATAAATAAGTTGTTTCCTAGTCCGAGCACTGGTGCGCAGAACCGCAGCGTCACACGCAAATTGCACGCCGGACCCAACTACTACTCTTATCGGCCGAAATCGCTCCCATGTCAATTGGATCAACCCAACACTTCCATTCAAGGGCCAGCTCGAATAGCTCTATATCCATGTTTTTTATGTTCCACCTAGATTGCACCAGTCTTTCAACAGTCGGGACAGCGCCAACTCCACGGATATCAAAGTTTATATATTGATGATCGGACAAGATGATCTCAAAACCTTTCAAAACCATCCCGTCTCTAACACGCTTAACTAGTCCCGGAGATACCCAGGTGAGATCAATGATTGATTCTCCCTGTTCACGCACGCACGTAGGCACATTGCCCGAATTGACCAATCGCAAGTCAAATCCCGCAGCCCATGTCTCGAGAGTTCGACCTCTCCATTTAGTAGAGCGACATCCCCAAGAGGTCGAGTGGGCATTGAAGTCACCGCAAATCACCACATGGCCCCCTGTGGAAGTAACAACGGTGGCGAGTTCATCCAAGAAATCTATATACAGGCCCCTATCCACGTTCGGGGAGATATAATACTACGACACGAAGAGTATATCACCGAGCAGAACAGCCGCGTAGTTGGTGCCACGACTATGCGGAACGCACAAACGAGAAAGCCTATCAGTGGCCCAGTAAATCGCTATTTACACTGGCGTACCAGAAGCAATTATCCGGAATGCTGGCAGGTTCCGACAGCATTAACATGCCAGGTTTTAACTCCAATATGTTCTGCATTGCCAAATTCTGAGCCCGGTAACTCCTATTTAGATTGCATTGCAGAACTCGGATCATAGTTCAAGAACTGCAGGTCCAGCCCTCCACGCCGGTGTGTCTCTCCAAGTAGGTCGACTCGGCCTTTCCTCACTCCCGCTCATCTGGCACTTGTCAGAGCCAAGACGATGGTTACCGGCTTTACCTTGGTCGATACACACAACGCACCTAGGATCCGCGAAGCAATCGCGCGCCAAATGCCCTACACCGCCGCACCTAAAACAGTGCCCGCTACGGTCCACCTCCGACGGACAAGTGTTGCGAACATGCTCAAATTGCCAAAACCTGAAACATTGCACAGGCTTTGCTTGCAATAGTTTCACTCGAACTGTGGACCATTCAATCTTAATATTGTTGCGGGAAGATATTTCGATCGCAGCGGACAGGGGACACTGCACCCACACAGCACCCAGACCATTAGTCATGCGTCGAATTAACCCGGCTTTAACGCTGTTTAACCTACAATTGCCGACACCAGCAACAACGTCAATAACCTTCTCGACCGTGACAGAATCATCGAGACCTGTAATATTAAGCTCCCCTTTGGCAACTGGCCTGATAATGGTCGCCTCATTACCGAGGATCTCCTGCAACTTATCTCTGACGGTATCCGCTTTCTTCGCGCCTTCGTCGCCCCGGAATCTCGATAATGATACCTCCATTGACTGCTCTCCGAATTTTCGAAGACTCAATTCCCAAGTCAGTCAACACTATATTTTCTCTTGATTTCTTAAGCGCTTCGGCATATGAGAAACTCTCCCTCGAACCGGTAATGGAAATTGCGGCAGACTTGAGAGGCCTACGTCTAGGTGCCTTCCTCGCACGAGCTTTCTCCCCAGAAACAGGTTGCACCACCGGTAGAGGACTGCACAGAAATGCAATTTTCCTGTCATGATTATGATAGCCAAGAATGCGATATCCATTTCCCGATTTCTACACTTACTAAGTTAATATCCTTTGAAGACCAATTACAGGAAATCAAGGATGTTGTATGCGATAAAGATTTTTTATTCTTATTATATTATTATAGATGTTAATTAATGCTTTTTCTATATAATAATATAACAGTGTAATGTAATCCTTGATTACATTTCTTATCATTAATTCATGAATGACATATTTCTGTTACATATTGTTAAAATAAAGAAAGCTAAATTTATTTACGTATTTAAAAGTCATTAATTATTATACAAAATCTGTATTAATTTAATATTATTTTTAACATTGTTTATTTCTTTTAGCTTAACGTTTCTAAACTTGTTGGTGGAGTTGATGCACATGCCATGATACAAAATATTATGAAAAAAGTAATACTTTAGCCCATCAAAATTTTAGCTGGACAGGAAAAATAAATAAGCGTAGCTTTAAAGATTTAAATTTTTCTAAAATGATAATACACGTAAGATCTTTTTAATATAATTTTAGATTAACGTGGTTGGTTTATGTAGGGTCCATTTAGAAATACCTTTAAGATTTTTCTAAAACATACACATATATCTTTATCAAAAAATATTTACAATTTATATTAAAAAACACTTGTGTATGTGCGTACAGTATGTGCGTAATTGTGTATGTGTGTACAGAAGCTGTTCGTGTAAAATATAATGAACTGACAGACAATGACATTGCAGCATACACATCAAAATGGCTTTCTCAAGCTACTGTAAGAGTTCAAAGAGACAAGTATGTATAATATTTTCTTTGTTAGAAACGTCATGATTGCTTACAGATTAATCAGATTATTTGATTTGATATTAAATTAGATTATACTTAATTGGTCTGTCGATACTAAGCCTGAACAAATGGATGTTACTTTTTCTGTTTAATGTGCTGAAAAATTCTGTATATTATCTGAATATTTTTTTATAAAATTTTTAGAATTTAATTATAATTTTTTATTACACTTTGACAAAAAATGTAAAACATCTTAAATTAGAATATAATAAAATTATTGATATGATTTAAAATCAAATTTATAATTTTAAGTTTTCTATTAATGTTTTAGACATAATCAGGAAGAAAAATGAAAAGCATTAGAAGAGAACGACATTACCAAAGAATAATACAAAAATTTTATTATATACCTTCATGTAACTCACTTATATAAAAATAAATATATACCAGTGTCAATGTGCTAATATGATTTTCTTATTTTATGTGCGCAATAATATTATGTGTGCAATGTATATGTGCGCAATAATGTCATGTGTGCAAAGTGTATATGCGCAATAATGTTATGTGTGCAAAGTGTATGTGCGCAATACGTTATATGTGCAATGTGCTAATATGATTTTCTTATTTTATGTGCGCAATAATGTCATGTGTGCAAAGTGTATGTGCGCAATAATGTTATGTGTGCAAAGTGTATGTGTGCAATACGTTATGTGTGCAATGTGCTAATATAATTTTCTTATTTTATGTGCGCAATAATATTATGTGTGCAATGTGTATTTGCGCAATAATGTCATGTGTGCAAAGTGTATATGCGCAATAATGTTATGTGTGCAAAGTGTATGTGCGCAATACGTTATATGTGCAATGTGCTAATATGATTTTCTTATTGGTAAAAGTTTACAATAACTTACACAGCTCGGATTACTTTGACCTTGACATATGTTGTCAAGGACATAATACTGAGTAACTTTTCCTTATAACTTAGTCGGCGGTCGCTGCTTATTAAAAAGTTATAAACAAAAAAAGTTTGAAAAATATAGCAGCTATTTTGAGTATTGGAAGGCATAAATGACTAATATATATGTCGAAATAGTTCACGCATACACTTTTCACGCAAACCGAGGTTCACCCACACCCCCCTTGCTTTCGCAAGCCTTTCCCCGCCTATGATAAAAGCAACGTTTATTACAGGAGCAAATAGATGAGTAGTTATTTATTATACAGTATAGTGTAAAATTGAAAACTTTGGATGGGTATAAAAATAAAATATAATATATAATATAAAATATAAAATACAAGAAAGTAAAAAATTAATTTTTTTTAAGCGGGTAAGTTTGAAGAGTTGTGTGTTATGTTGATTGTACAGTTCATCAATATAATTGGATTTTTTGTGTTGGTTGTATTTAATATTTCATTGAGACTGTAATGTTTATTTGTATTTGTATTTGTAGTGTTAATATTTATTGAGTTTTCTTTATTTTGTATGGGATTTTTGGATGTTGTTGGATGTGGATTAATTGTTTGTGTAATTTGTTTGTATATTTTTTTGTGTTATTTATGGAGTCCTCAATGTATCCTTCAGCAACTGTATTGGATTTCCAGCCACCGTGTCGTTTTAATGTTGTTATGTCCGCTCCAGAGTCTGCTAGCAGCGTGGCAGAAGTGCGACGAAAGGTGTGGCCAGTATAAGAATCAGGATTTTCTAATTGTAGATATGATGCGATAATTGATGGAATCTTTCCGATTTTGTTGATTCCAACTGGTTGAATGGTGCACTTTCCATCTTGATAATTTAGAAAAAATCTTTGGACGTTTTTTGGTCTCAAATTTATATATTTTTTAGATATAGTGTAGAATTCATCGTTGATTATGAAAGATCTTAGTTTGTAAGTTTTTGTAATTGGAATTTTAACGAGCAAGATAGTTTCTTTGTCTTCGATGTCATTAATTTTTATATTGACGAGTTCCTCTCTTCTGCATACACCACAAATTCCAAATATCATAACTACCTGTAAATAATTTAGTATATATGTACACATTGTATAAAATTTTTTATTAATGTAAAAGTTTATGTTTGTATTTGATACATTACCTTTGTAAGTAAATATTTTTGGTCATCAGCTTTGTTGAGAAATTTTTGAATTTGTTCTGATGTTAATACTTTTGATTTTTTTGATGTAAATCCTTGTGACTGTCTCTTCAGGAATGGAATGAGTTTATCATATTTATTAATGTTAACATTGTTGTTAATATTTAGAGTCGTTTTAAGCATTGAGTAAGTTGCCCATAAGGTGGATGGCTTATGTGTTTTTGATAATTCTGTGAGATATGCTAATATTGTGTTTTCCGAGAATGATTTCGTTTTTTTAGTAATTGTCCACTTTATAAAATTGTTATATGCATTTGTATATTTTACTTTGGATTTTGAAGGTAAGAAATTTTCTATTGTGTTTCTTGCAACTTGTGCTATCTCTTGAGGTGTTAGTTGGCTCTCGGTCTCGGTTTCTGGTGTTTCTGGTATGATGTTGTCACTCATTTTTGATGTTTTTTAAGTAACTTGTTGCGAATTTTTTTTTATTTTTTGTTATTTTACTGTGTATGTTCACAATGACTTTAATATGTACGTTTCAGTTATTTAGGAAGGTTATGTCTGAGTATCGCTGTGATGGTAATTTGCGTACGACATCTCGCAGCGCACGGAAACACGCGTAGTGTTTCGCGTAGTGTGCCGCGAGATGTCGTTAAGAACATGCGAGTGTGGCGATACTAGCCACGCTATTGGACGGAGATGTGGCGATGCTAGCCACGCTATTGGATGAAAATCTCCGTCCAATAGCGTGGCTAGCGTCGGATTGAGAAAAGTAAGGAGAGTGTTGGCAATGCGTCGTGTGGGAAGTACTTTTCTAGTGAGATTTCCCGCACCCGTGCGTAAATATAGTGAGAAATTTCTCGTGTGTGCAATTGGTTATTTCGTGTACAGATGGCGCGCAAGAAATGCGCCATTTTCGACGCACATGTGATATAATAATATTATGTGTGCAATGTGTATGTGCGCAATAATGTCATGTGTGCAATGTGTTTGGCCATGTGCGCAAACGTACGTTCGTATTTTTAACTATTACATGTGCGCAATAATGCTTGTAGGCAATCGCTCTGTAGGCAATCGGGAATGTCGGCAATCGAAGCTGTAGGCAAAATGTTGTCGGCAAACGAAGCTGTTGGCAATTGGGATTGTAGGCAAACGGAATCCCCCCCAAAATTTAACTAGAAATAGGTACATTTTTGTTGAAATATTTAATTTTTTGTAGAAATAGTTATTTTTTTGTAGAAATATCTACAAAATAATACCACAAATTACAATGTTCTCAAATTAAGAAATTATTGTAAGTAGTATTTTATGAAAAACTACAATTTTATAAAAAAATAGTACAAAGATCTAATTTTAAAAATTTAAGAAGAAACATAAAATTTTAAAAAATTAAAACATCTGCTTACTTGTAGAATACTACAATTATTTATAAATGCCTATAGAAATATACCACAATTTACATATCGTAAAACTATACAAATTAGAAAATCTAATCCAGTTTTTAGTTTCTCATAAAATACTACAATTTTGTATTAATAGTAACAAATACCGATTTGTTTGTACAACTCAAAAATTTATTACAATTATGGCTAATTAAAATGTGTAATTTTTAGTTAAATGTTACAAGTTTTTACACAAATCTTCCAAAATTTATCTATTATTAATAACTTCTTAATTCGCAGAAGTCAAAATACTTATGTTTTTATTTTCGTATAGTTTGTTGTAAAGTCCAATAGAAAAATACACAAATTTTACCTAATTAAATTTCTGACTCGTGAATGATTGTAATTTTGCATATAATATTACAAGGTCTTATAGAAAACAACAAAATTCTTAAGCCTTTTACGAATCGTAAATCCATGGAAATCTTTATGTATTCGTTTTTTTAGATTTTTATAAGATATGCATTTTGACAGGAGTGATTACGTTCTGCCTGGTAAGTCAATATGATAATAACTGAACAATAACAAGTAAAATATATTCACTGAATATTAATGAGTAATATTAGTTATAATAAATTGTATATTAAATGTAGTATGTAAAAGTGCAAAGAACACACTGTCCACTTTTTGGTCATCCACTCTGGTTTTGCTATTTTCAATACTCTCTCCCATTGTTTTCGAACATCAATCTTCTCTATATTTCCAAACATGTCTTTTTTTTCAGTATAGAACTTTTCTTTAGGTGGAAACATGTGGAATCGCACAGAGGTATCTTTTAATCCATAGCTTTTGCAGCCAAATACACAGCAAGAATCGCGATTTTTTGTTACTCTAGGGAAAAATCTTGCCCCTCTGTCTTCTAGGTGTTCACCCATCGCACTTTTTTTATCACACACATCGTTATTTTACTAATTATTTATGAAAAACGTAAGTTTTATATGTGTTTACATATGACAGCTCTATTACTTTCAGGAATAGGCCAGCGATCTTGGCCTTGTGACGTCACGGCTCCGTCACGACTGAACATCCCAATAGTCATTTATAAATATTTGTAGTATTCTACAAGCAAATGTTTTAATTTTTTAAGGTTTTGTTGGTTCTCAAATTTTTAATATTGTAAATTTTTGTATTATTTTTTATTAAATTGTAGATTTTCATGAAATACTACTTGCAATAATTTCTTGATTTGGGAACATTGTAATTTGTGGTACTATTTCGTAGATATTTCTGCAAAAAAATAACTGACAGCGAGCATGTTCAAAAGCGGGACATAAGACGTCTAAAAGACATCTTTTAGACATCTTTTAGACGTCTTACAAAAAAAGATGGCTAAAAAATATCTAAAAGACGTCTTATGCGGTTTTAGACATGTGTGTATGTGGTGCTGGGTAAGGTTTTTTTTATGACTCGCTTTTTATTTTACAGATAAGTTAAAATAAAGAAGTTTTTTTCTTTTTGTAATCGCGCGGCGCGACGTTGGCCCAATAAGCCTATTTTGTAATGAGCCGGCACTGGTTTCTAACATTCACCCGACATTAAGAAAAAATTATATTCGTATATCTGATTCGAAATTTTATTACTCTTTTTAAACTGAATTTGTTTTTTAAGAATTTTTAAAAAATTATATATTTGCGCTGGTTATGACACATGTAGACTATATATATAACACTTACATCAAATTAAGAAGTAGTCTACCACGTAAGACGGTTGGCTCACGATCCAGAGGTCCCGAGGTCTCGAGTTCGAATCCCATCAAGGTAAGTGTGTTTTTCAAGTACGAGAAAATATTTATAATCATAGGTTGCATCTTAAGAGACAAATTTAGTTAAAAAGTAGTAATAAAATTTCAAAATAAATATAATTTTTTTTATGTCGGGTGAATTTCCTCATTAGAGTGTTTTACTTCTAGTATTTCCTTGTAGTCTACTGTACTCAAATAGATATAGAAATGTGTAGAATATCAGTATTAGTTGTAGTTTGGCGTAGTTTTACCGAAAAATTTATAGATTAAGATGCACTAAAAAAATACAAAAATTTACAAAAGTGTTCCAATTCTAGCATTTTCATGCGTAGGATTTTGTAGTACTTTTTAAATTCATGTAGAATTTAATAGATTCTGGCAATTATATTTTATAGTTTTTTGCAGTACACTTTTATTTTTTTTTAAATTTTGTAGAAATATTTCCGCCAGGGCGTATAACGCCTAATATGCTTGTTCGCTTACGTAAACTCGCGACAAGATGTCGGACGGCACGGACGTCAGTTGTACTTCTCCTGATCTGCACGACACCTCCGATTCCAGGTAGCAGGAAATCTTCAGGATTAGATAACGTAGGCGGAAGTCCGTCAGGTCAGTTCGGGATGTCAAGGAAAGCAGAGTTTTCACGTAACAAGCGACAGGGACCGTATTACTTCTTACTTGTATCAATATACATTCAAGAGTGCGAGAAAATCAATACCAAATCCCAATCTTTTTTTTATTATTAAGGTGATCCTAAAACCGTGATTCTAGCCGGTTTTTTTCGGTTTTTTTCTTAGCACTAATCTTTTAATTGGCTTTATAG
>NW_020216743.1:80216-80776 GCF_003070985.1 Temnothorax curvispinosus | reverse complement strand
ATTTTTCGAAAATCGATTGGCTTTAGATGGCCATAACTTAACGAAATAGAAGCAATCAAGTAAAAAGTGGGTAGATTTCTTCAGAGTATACCTGAACGAAAAATATCAGCTGCTGATCAACCCTCTACTTCGAAAACTGTAGATATGACAGCATTTCAAAAATAGGCAAAATTTCTCTAAAACAGTGGTTTAGTTAGCAGCTCGCCGTGAAGCCGGACTTGAGTGTAAACCAATGACCAATTTTTTCCTTAAAAGTAGAGGGTTTACAGAAAAGAATGCGGCCTCAAACGAGTCTCTAAGTTATATAGAAGCTGAGATATAAATTTTTGAAAATGACTGAAAAATCGACTTTTTTCAAAATTCAAAAAATTCTCCAGCGGCCGGATTTGATCGAATCGGGCTCAAACTTTCAGGATCATCTCCTTTTCTAGTGTACTTTCGAGGAAAAAATCGGCATCAAAATCGGTGACCCACCCCCGCAACTTTTGGTCGAAAAGTAATGGATCTGCCCATATATATATATATATATATGTCCCAGAGACTGCCATAAAGTGTACAAT
>NW_020216743.1:42096-80116 GCF_003070985.1 Temnothorax curvispinosus | reverse complement strand
ATATATATATATATATATATATATATATATATATATATATGTCCCAGAGAGTGCCATAAAGTGTACAATTTTTCGTTACCGATTTTTTTGGAAACCAGTTACGAAATTTTTCTAACTTGTCGGGAATTAATTGACCGAATTGTAAAGAATTGTATATGAAGTAGGGGTAGAATATATTTCCCGGGAATTGCCATAAAGTGTATAATTTTTCGTTACCGATCTTTTTGGAAACCGGTTCCAAAATTTTTCCAATTTTTCTGGAAATAATTGGCCGAAACTCAAAGAATTGTATATACTGATTTTTTTTGAAACCGCGAGTTTAATTTTTTATTAATGTACAAATTTTCTTGAAACGTTTCCGATTTTTGTTTAAAAAAATCTACGTGATTTTTAAAAAAATGTACATTAGAAGACGGTCAGGATGATCTATTGCTAAGAGCAGCACTAAATTATGAAGTGGAGGAAGCTGCAAAGGCAAAAAAATAAATCTTTTTTTTTATAATTTTCGGGAATTAAATCGTTCATAGGTCGATTAGTTTTAAATGAAAGATGTTGTATGTGGGATTTGCTACCGATTTTCTGAAAACCGGTTTTTCTAATTTTTCGAGAAATAATTGACCGAATTTCGAAGAGTTATATATGAAACAGGGGTAGAATTTTCCAGGGAGTGCTATAAAGTGTATAATTTTTTGTTACTGATCTTTTTGGAAGCCGATATCAAAAATTTTTTAAATTTTTTGGGAATTAACCTTCAATTCGTGACTGTCGCGAGCGATTAAAACCGGTTACGAAATTTTTCCATTTTCTCGGAAAATAACAAGTAGTTTGCGTCAATCAGACAGACATACAGACGTCAGGTACTTATATATATAGATAAGGGTAGAAAGAACTAAAGAATGTAATGGAATTAGAAAAATTGCTAATAGTAAAGTGGTTTACAATTTCTGTTAAAAAAATATATACGTGATTGCTCCAATATCCTTTGAGATATCAAGCTGAATTTTTTAATGGATAATTTTTTTACCAATTTTTAGAAACCGGTTTAAAAATTATTAAAATTTTGAGAAATAATAAGTATTAATCGACCGATTTTTTTAAAATCAGTGCCAAAATTTTTTAAATTTTTGGAGGATAAGTTTAATTTTTTAATAATGGATAATTTTTTATTAATGGATCGATTTTCTTGAAACCGGTGCCAAAATTTTTTTAATTTTTTGTTGATGATTTTGATGAAATTGGTACTAAAAGATTACTAATTTTATGGAGATGGCTACTATGGGATTGAAAATTGGGTTTTATGGGGTTCTATTGGTGCTCCTAATTAATGAGTGAGTTTGGGGAGAGGGGAATAGATTTTGAGCCCGCGCGAAGCGCGGGCACAAAATCTAGTACATATATCATACATAAAATCTTTAATACACATAAATTACATACATACGTTTCGGTCTATCTTCCGGACCGTCTTCAGTGCAAACAATTAATACAACGAATCATGATCTATGGAACAATTATGAGAGACGTATAAGTGGTAATAGAGTCAACGCATTCCATTCGCCGCTGATCAATAAGGCGCAAATTTGCTATCACGTAAAAGTATTGATAAGATTGTGATTGTGATTGTCACAGGATCAACTACTCCCCTTTTTTTATTTAAAAAAAACCAAAGGGGTTAGCCACTACAAGAAATTATGTGTAAAAACAGATTTGTTACCACTTATCAAACAGTTGAGCTCGCAACAATCATTAGTGTCTAAATTAATTATGGAGTCAATGTTCTCCGTCTAACTCTCGCTCATCGACTAAATACATTACTTTTATAATACAAGGTGAAGGATACCCAGCAATATCATGAAACATAATTAATATCGAGAGAAGATTAGTCAATAAATAAAACATGTTAGTAAATAAAACACGTCAATAAATAAAATTAAATATAGTTATGAAAATAAACCAAAGGTGTTAATTATGTGAAAGTCTTTTTACAATCGGTAAATAATTTTTATTGAAGTTTAATGTATATGTCTTCTTGGAGGTTGATACCATTTTTTTATCTTTTTATAAAACATTTTAGATATCCTCCTTTTATGTTTACGAATACGGTGAAGGAAAAAGCATCAACTTTTTTTATATCAATTTAAAAATTATATTATTGATGTGTGTGGAATTATTGTACCGGATTAGTTCCATAAACCAATGCAACTTCTTCTGGAGATACCTGAGCTTCTTTTCACACCATCCATTGTCAAAAAGTAGGCACAATTACAAGTTTGATTGACAAAACATTCTTACTCTCCCACCCTAAACACCATAAAAAAAAATTTACATAAACTGACTACCTTTTTACTGGACAATGGTTACCTACTAGATTTAGTTTTTCGAACAATAAGAACAAGATTAAGGAATAAGCTAATAGGCAGGCAATAAAGAAGGAATCGTTTAGTGTCTCATGCTAGTTTAGATAATTATAATGAAAATAGATTTTTTGTTATCCTCCTTATATAGAAAGGATCTCAGACAACCTCCAAAATAATATTAAAAAATTGGATTTTCGTACTTTATACGTTGGCCTAAATAAAATCAACCATCTGATCAAACCACACAAAGATAATCTACCCCATAATTCTCAGCGTAGTGTATAAAATTTCGTGTCGTGATTGTGATGCTTCGTAAGTTGGCTAAAAAAAAAATTAGTAAGACAACTTGGCACGCACATAAAAGAGCGCTGTGCTCAAATTAACAAAAATATTAGAGACTACTCTTTAGTCTCGAAACATTGATTAAATAAACATGTGAATTTGATTGGGATAATATAAAAATACTTGACATAAAAAAACCTACATAAAAAGAAGCATATCTGAAATGTTTTATATAATTTATATAAAAAGACAAAAAAATAGTATCAACCTCCAAAAAGACACATTGGACTTCAATAAGGATTTATTTACCGATTGTAGAATAACTTCCACATAACTGACGTTTATTTTCATAACTATTTAATTTTGATTTTTTTATTGACTTGTTTTATTTATTAGCATGTTTTATTTATTAACTAGTCTTCTCACGATGTTTATATTTCATAATATTGCCGAGTGTCCTTCACCTTGTATTATAAAAGCGACGATGTATTTAGTCGCTGCGCGAAAGTTAGGAGAATCGACTCCATAATTAATTTAAACACTAATGACTGAGCTCAACTGTTTAGTAAGTAGTTATAAATTTTTTTTTACACAATTTCTTGTAGTGGCTAACTTTGGTTTTTTAAACAAAAAAAGAGAACAGTTGATCCCGCAACAATCACAATCACAATTATATCAATAGCTTTCACGTGATAGCAAATTTACACCTTGACCAGTGGAATGCGTTGACTCTAGGTACTGTTACTTATGCGTCTCTCATAATTGTTCCATAAACTATGATCCGTTGTAATTAATTGTTTACACTGAAGAGGGTCTGAAAGATAGACCGAAACGTATGTATGTAATTTATATGTATTAAAGATTTTATGTATTATATATGTATACTCGCTATAACAACGGTGTTTCGCTCTTATTTGCCTTATTTTTAATGAATTGTTATGTAAATGAGAGCATTTGTCTCATTTACAATTAATAATTTAATTTCTCAATTATTTTAATGTGATTCTCTTAAAATTATATCTTATTTAATATATTTTTTAGTATTTGCTACGCAATTATATTTTTAGATTATTATTTATTAAAGATTAAAATGAATTAAAAATAAGAAATAAACAAAAATAAACAAAAATTTATCATTTTAAACAACATATACATATGCTCTAAAATAAACAAAAACAGAAAAATTGGTCTTGTTATTCTTTTGCATAGTTTTTGCGAAGATATTGTTCTCCATCTCTTTACTACTTGCTCCTTAACTTTCAACAAGCGAATAGAGTAGGGTGACAGAGGTTAAAAGGGAAGCTGGGATGTGATGAAGTCGAAGGCATGCAAGAGGGTTAACAGTCTGGTATAGCAGAGGCAGTATCAAAAGGGGATGCAAACGGGCAGAAACAAATAGGTATGGGGAAACGAACCGCGCGGGTTGGTTACATAGATGAGTTAGTGGGTGGTTGATTGCTTAGCCAGTAGATTCCTCATTACCAGGAACAGTCTATTCACACCTCCTTTTATTAAAATCTAGGGATGTATTATACAAACAACTTTTGATCGTGCCATATTCATACCATTGGCAATTTTCAGAATGTTTCTTCTTCTGTATAACAACTACATTATATTCAACTAACATATATTATGAGAAATGTAGTTGTTACATACACATTGTTACGCGCGAGTATATGTGTAAATATAAAATTTATAAATATAAATTTTAGGTTTGTTATATTTATACATTACCTGAAAAGTAAGTCAACAGATTTATATAATTTTTATTAAGAAAAATACTTTTAAAAGATGATTTATAAATATTTTTTAAATTAGGAAAACATTTTTTTATTTTAGGTCAAATATAAAAATATTACTTAAACTAAATTGACCATCTAAACATGATAATAATTTAAAAAAATAAAATTATTATTAGTTATTAACATAAAAAGTTCAATTAAAAAATTAATAAAATTGAATACTTTGTAAACATCATAATAAGGTATATATTATACAAAATAAATATATAAAATTTGGTTTACAGTAATATTATGAAAATATAAAACTTAAAAAAAATTGTATCATTCGAGAGAGAATCGCTACCATCACTGACTAGGAAAGTTTAACTCTCAACGTAACTCAACTGAACTTACCAATTCACACCACGTCTCTCTCAGCTGTCTGACAAACTACCGTTAAACTGTGTGTTCTCACATCTTATATGCACTTCATATACCACTTCAAGACAATGCAATAAACCAGAAGTGCCGCATACCAACCGTAACTCTATAGATGCTATCAGCCTGAAATTAACACTAAAACAAATATATAGATTAGTCCCATTAGTCATCAGCGCTTTTATATTAAAAATCTGACAAAAATATTTTGCAGCTTTATAAAAAGTTGCATTAAAAGGCTAAAAAACTTTCTACTAATCGTATCCCAACATATAAATTAAACATTATACATATATGCTATTCAAAAGACAAAATACACAAATTTATATATATTAATTTAATAATATAATTTATTAAACAAATTAACACTGTGTCGGTCGCGGTATCTGTGATGTACAATTTCTAACTTCGAGATAGCGCTGTAATCAAATAATAAGCAGTTGAATCTCTCTCCATGTATCCTCCTCTCTTAAATTATGGTTTTGCACAGTTCCTTTCTCATGATCAGAAAAGGATTTATTTATGGATGTTCAAAAATGACAGATTAGTTTAATCAATTAGAAAATGTAATAGTTTAATTACACAGTTGGAAAATTTGTGTTAAATATAACATAAATTACATGTCCTAAACGGTACATAACTTTTATGTTGAAGTTAAGATTGTAAGACAAAATTAACACTTTTTTCTGTAAATTTTTATTCCCATTTATGTTATAGAGTAAAATCAACACTATTTTTCTGTAAATTTTAACACATTTAATAAGTACGTTCAAATTGTGTTACTTTAACATATTTTTTAAATTATTTTAATAATTTTACATGTTAACTTTGTAAAGTTTAATTAACATAGCAGGCATATGTTAAGTCTACACATGTATGTGTTGATTATTTTACACAAAAATTTTAACATGAACTTTTTTTAACAAAAATACACAAAATTTTTTACTGTGTGTATAGAATATAATAGTATCTAGAAGATACATGTGACCATTGGCGTAATTTTTCTGATTGCGACCGACAGTGTGTTAATTAAGTAATTGGAACAAAATAAAATAATAAAATATATCATAAAGAAGTTTATTATTTATATTTATAATTATTTATTTAAGATCTAATGTATATAAATAATTGCCTGTTTTATTATGCTCGATTACGTTTAAAGAAATCTAAATAAAGAAAAAAATAGGCCAAACAAAGTAACCGGGAGAGCATGAAACGTGCAGTGCGCGCCCAAAGGCAAACATTGTGGCATATGTCTGCATTAAATATAACTACGAAACTCTCAAAGTGCTTTAGTTATTAAATGCCTTGCTAATCTTTCAAATGTTTACATGTAAATTTGTATTAAGTTTTTTTAAAGATAATAAAAAATAGGATTTAAAAAAAAAACAGGAAAATTAATCAGCTTGCACCAAAAATGAAATAAATAAAATAAGCAATATGTTTAGCGAAGATTTACGAATATGAATAATTCTAATGTATTTGTATATTTTCTGGTAATCCGATATATAAAGAAACGTAAACGGGGTCATGGATCCCTTTCATGTATTAATACCTGATGGTTGGCGACACAGAAACGGGGTCGAATAGTAGAACGTAAGAACATTTGCTTTTAATGCCCGGTTAAAGCCAAAGTATTACCAGTATTAGGGAGATAAGCTTCTTGTAAGCCTCGTAGCGCGGTCAACGAAATCTTCTTGTGTTGTTGTCGTCATTTCGATGTCGCTTCTTTTGGAAATAAAGTCTCTAAAGGATTGGGAAGCAAACTCGGTGAACGTGAGGATATTAGCAATCTCAATAATTGAACTAGTTCAAACGAGAGATTAGAAGGGTATGACATAAAGAATTTGTTTGACATACAATTCCCAAGAAGAAAGAGAATTTGTCCTGTATGATGTATATAGTATAACTAAAGCTACATAATATGAACTAAAAAAACAAATTTGTTTTTAAAATAAATTCAAATTATACTAAAATCTCTAAATATATATAAAATATTAAATAAAATATAAAGAAAATTTTAAAAAAATTTAAGTTTCGCTTACTACATATTTGTAACAACAATATAAAATTCTCTTAACTTTTACGAAAAAGTTTGTTTACACATGTTAATATCTTATAATACTACTAGTTAATAGTTATTCTTATCAAAGTATACAATTTAGTACATGATTTTATTAATTTATAATTGTTTGCCTTAATAGCAATAAATTTAACAATAGTGTACACCTATTAAAAGAAAATGTATCTTTTAATTATATTATTAGAGTACCAGAAATATTGTAAGTCCTTAGAAAAATCGTAAATTTCTATAAGAGAGATCATTTGCAATTCTCATAAAATTATCAGAATACAAATAAGCAAACTTATTGTCGGCTGTCTGCTTCGATTCCTTTCAAAAGATCGCTTGATGCAACGAACCGAATTCATTCGATACGTACCGTTAGAAATTGGAGAAATCTTTTCATGAAATCGGATTGAATCTGGAAACGGCTGATGGTTGAAAGTAACTTCAGGATTTTGCTTGGGATTTTGTCATTGGTGCCATTTTATTATCACACGTATTAAAGAAACCTGTGGTCTATTTGACGGCCTTTTTGAACTTGGAGTATTATTTGCTCTCACGCATATATGACTAATGTTAAATAACATATTTATCTTATGTGTTAATAATAATATAATATGTGTAGTGTAAATAATCGAGAAGAAAAAAATAATAACGAAGTTTCTTTAGATGCAGGATATCGTTAAGAACGTGAGTGATCGTTCGAAAAGTGATTGTCCGAAAAGAAATCTCTTCCATGCATGTATTATGCAATTTAAAAAAGATGTACAATCCTTTTACTTTTACCTGACGTAAATAAGTTTATACATCATTAAGTAAAAAGTAATAAAACATAATATATAGTGTCATGTACTATCGCGCATATTTCACTCTGTTTATCAATTTATCTTAGTTTTAAAACTCTACACTGAGAAAAAAAACTGTTGCTTCAATTAAAGTAGTATCACGGGGTGCCAAAAACATAAGTAGTTTATTCAATTGTATTATTATTAGACCCAATTATTAAACCCCAATATCTGAATTATTAAACCAGTAATTTAATTATTGGTTTAATAATCCAGATATTGGGTCTAATAATTGGGTCTAATAATAATATAGAGGTAATGTATAATAATAATATAATAATATTGGGTCTAATAATAATACAATTAAATAAACTACTCATGTTTTTGACACCCCGTGATACCACTTTAATTGAAGCAACAGCTTTTTTTTCTCAGTGTAAATCGAATATTAGATGCCATGCTTGCTTAAATCTATTCTTTACTATAATTTATTTTAACAGAAAGAAATATGTAATATAATTTTAATAATAATATAAGAAACATATAAACATATCCTAATTTTGTATCCCATTTCAGAAATTATAAATGTTCCAATTTTTAGCCTTACACTATTCTAGCCGTACACGAAAAGATAGAATCGTGCCAACCATATGTTAACTAAAACGCTAAACCATCCCAAGTCGCAAGCTTCTCACGCAAATCTATCGATACACACACGAGCGCTCTCTTGCACCGCACTAACCAAGAATTACCTCGCCGTATTAACTTGGTAGCGAACAGTAGCCACTGCCGGAATAGCGGTAAAGCCCTTAGGGTGACGCGGTTACGTCTGGCATGAAACGAGAACAGACGTTTACAACTGCGTGTTTGGAAAGGCTGTCGGCCCTTGTCATCGTCATTGAAGATCCTGCTACTATAGGGATTCCCCCCTCGATGTTTCCTGCGGGCATTACAGAAGCCGTGATCGCGCGAGGTCGGACTCTCTTACACGAAGATTTCAGCAAATCGCGCTGTTCCGCGCGGATACACGTGTATCGTGCGTGTATCACATGCATACGTATCCGGGAACCGCACAGAATCTCTTGGCGGCCTGCAACCTTTACCCCTGTACTACTGGAGCAGCGACTAAGACCGGCTTAACCATTTACAGGAGGTTCCATGTCCCATTGGCGTGGAACCGCCAGATTTTTTAATTATAAATTAAAAATCTAGAAGAATCGCAAGAATTTTATATGCATATTAAGTACATCGTGTAGTTAACATTATATCATGGGTGAATAGTTTTGATTTGTTTCAGTCTCATTTTGCGTCCGTAGCCTTCCTTTATTTATACTAAAATAATACATATAAAAGCATTTAAATTTCTATAGATAATAAAACTTTAAAAATTAAATTTCCATAAGTAATAAAACTTCCCATAAGAAATAAAATTTATTAATCAAAGATAGAAGAAGCTGTGAACTGAGTTAGGTTTTAGTGCTACAATTTTTAGATCATTTTTAGTGTATAAATAATTTAAGAAAAAAATTGTCGTTATTAGTTCGCAGATACTATTGTCGCTCGCAAATTTTACAAAAATATATCATGCTTAGGAATGTAAAGATTTGCTTGTAACAGTACAAATATCTCTGTGTTGAATACGAATCTGTTGTAATGTTCAACCGGGTAAAATAATAAAAAACCTATTAATTAAAAATGATTACAACACAATGTCTGGTAAGCATAATCATATTTGAATTATTAAGTTAGAATTTAAGATTATATAATAGTGTAATAAAATAAAAATTATTTAAGTGCAAAAAATATTATTTAAACTGACAAAATTGGTCAAATTCTGTTAAACTTTTTAATCAACATAATATATATATATATATATATATATATATATATATATATATATAATAAGTTATTTTTACAAAATATTTTTTTATATCGTTTCTGTTTAATAAAGCGCATCAGTATGCTTCAATTTCAAATACATTTGTTAGGGAACTTTTATTTGCGTTGGTAAGATGCGGCATATCGAAGTTTATTATAATGGCGATATACGATTTTTCAAATTGCGTTTTTGAGAGTCATCTCGTTATTGAGCTGAGCGTGACAAAGAGAAATTACCTCGCGGCGCGGCATTTATGAAGCGCCGCTGCCTGTCACCGCGCGCACCCCCAGTTCTATTTATTTTCATAGGGCTCTTTTTTTACATTTCAAGCGCTCCTGTCACTCAACCGCAGTTTTCCGCACTCTTTAACAGCGGACAATCGCTCCTGTCACGGCAATACCGCAGCAGCGGAATTAATCGAGATTGAAAAAGTTTGATCTCGCTTTGACGTACAACCAGGACGCCCTCGAGACGACGTAATATTGATTTGTAATAGCAAAGAAGTGGGTCATGCTTCTCCATCAAAAACGTCCTCCGTCCTATAAAAAATATAACTGAACACCATGATTTCTAGTCCCACAACACGCCTTCCTGACATTACTACACAGCAAGCTTTTTGGCATCACTATACTACTCTCTATCACTATTGTACGTGCGAAGAATAATGGAGAGAAATTAAGAGAGAAACTTATTTTATAAACTTTGTTTAGAAAATACAATTAAAAAGTATATATTTAAAAAATAAATTTACAATTAAATAAGATCAATCTTAACTGGTTTTTTTCGGAAACATAGTTTTTATGCGTTATAAAATATACACACAGCGTTTGTAGTGCACTGCAAACATTTGCGAAATATAGCGTGACAAATCATGTGGTCCCTTTTGCCATTGACTGGCCATTTGAACCCTCGCATATGGGCACAAAAGGATACAGATACGAAATCTTCGGTACAAACTCAAGAGCCCATGCACTTGTGCACTTTCCGGGCATTATAATGCCAGTATTGTGCGCTATTTTATAAGCTAGATACATATGGGTAGGTATACACGGAGTGAAGATACAACGCATCACGTCGAAGGGTGAGGATGCTCCCGAATACTATTTGGTATACATAAGAGCATCTTTTTGTACTAGCAGCTTGCCACTTTGCTTCGAGGTCGCGTCCGAGAGAGACGTATTGTCCGGCTCGTTTTATATCTTTTCAACACATATGCACGATATCGCTATACATAGACGTTCCTCGACGTAATCTTCCTAAACATGTAAGACGCGAGATATTTTATTTACCTATAAATGCGCAAGCTTTAATTTATTTCTAAAGATATAAATATTTATTATTAGCTTAATCATACAGTATAAAATTCAGTCTGTAAGTTATTCTTTTAGTTATAGTTTTAAGGAAAACATTATAGTAGAATTATATTATAATGTAGAATAGAAAAAACATTAAACTGAATAAGTAGATAACATTTGCTTCGCCAGTAAATAATTAACAGTAAGAACTTTTTCTAATCGACCCTACTGACTATCATTATCGTCATGACAATAGGACCTGGTTTTGGTCTTTTTAAATTGCTGTCATTTTGATGCTTATATATATGTATAAGCATATCAAACACACTTTCAGACTCTGTTCGTAATGTAGATAAAAGAATCCCAGGAATAGGATTTGCTTATACATCGCTTATTGATGTCTAACTGAGCTAACATGTACTATACCCAATGATGCAATATTATGATAAGTTAATAGCAAACCGGATACTACGTACATAGCTGTACTTGCTTTCATAGACGCGGAAAGTACCGCACAAGCAAGCGTGCTCGGACACCGATCGGATTCATTAGATTGCCGACACAGAATCCGCTTCCATCGTGCAGATTAGCTGATGAGCTCTAACGGGTTTCCATTGCGTAGAAATATTACGCGTCCGTCCTTGACTAGACACAGAGAGAGACACAGAGAGAGAGAGAGAGAGAGAGAGAGAGAGAGAGAGAAGGAGAGAGGGGAAGAGAAAGGTGGGGGAGAGTAATGCGTCGTCGCGGTAAACAAGGGTGAAAATCGCGGGCCGTGGTAGAGTCGAGTCCGCACGATGAAAGCCGCGCGAACTGGGGTGTGGCGAGCCACCCCTCTAGAATTGGCGAGATTTCAGTGTCTGCTCGAAATCCACCCCTTCGTCGTCGCTACCTCCCCTCCCCCTAGCGTATGTCCCCTTCACGCCCCCCTTCCCTTTTCCCTTCCCTTCCTCTCGTCGTTCCTGCGAAAACCGCGCCGGGCGTGTCACGCACGTTGTATTGTCGTATTGTCGACAGCAATCTCGCTAAGCGTTTCACGGCGACACAGATTCCCCACAGAAATCCCTCGCGCGCACGTGTTAACCTCTCCACCCACGTCACGCACACACACACGCACACGTAACGCACGTCTCACGCATTCAAGAACGCGTTCCCTTTTCCGTGTCCATTCCCCGTGAAAATCCCCCCCTTATCACACGCAGAGTACCCCCGCGGTCGTCGACGACGCTGTGCATCGCGCTGCACTTGCACTTGTCTTTATTTTTTGTCTCGTGCGCGACGATTGTCGCGCGATTCTACGCGACCACGCAGGCAACACATGTTTGCTCGCATTTTTCTATTGGGGTTTGAATTGCTGATTGTTGATGGGGAAGGATAGCTACCCATTGTTTTAGCATTTCTGTAATATCAAAATTTTATTCGTAGAAAATTTAGCTTGAAAATACATATATAACGTTCGAAATGTCTAAAAATTTATATTTTTGGAATACAAATATAGATGTATATTAAAATATATATTATATATGATATTAAAAAATTACATTTATATTTAAATATAGATATATATACTTTATATATAAAAATCGTATATGATTTATATAGAAAATTTTTAACAATTTGTATACTAACACACAATTGTACTAATAATTTCAGTTTGATATTATTAAGTCCTATAATCCTGGATATTATTAATTCTATTAAAAAAGTGTAGGTTGTCTACATTGATTAATGTTCACAGTACTTAAAATTTTTTTTAATCCTCTGCTTATTCAAAATGCAATGGAAAGGTTGTTAGCTCGTACATGTCACTTGCAGGAGCCACTAAATACCGATCAGTGGTCTTTGCTCGTTTTACTCCCTTTAATCTTCTCGATCTCCCTCCAACTACCTTCGTTTGCTCCCATTAAATTAAATTGCACCCCAAATTTGATACTGCTAGTCGACGCAATAAAAAGATTAGTGCTCCGTTCAGTTCTACTTAAACTACGTTTGCTTTATATTGCCAAAGCGATAGAAATCTTCAATTTCCCCCTTCCCCTGATCATATTTAAACAACAAAGCAGATTTTTTCTATTGCTGATAAAAATTATGCTAGTAAGAAAATTTTGATAAACCCCGTTGTAAGTTGTAAGAATGTTTTATTTAACTATAATAAATTATAATTTAAATAAAATACTAATAATAATGTAATTGTGTATGTTAATTGATAATCGTCATTCATAATGACTTTTTTTTATAAGCATGAAACAGAAATTCCTATAAAACTGAACTTTTCACCCAAGGCGTTCTTTTTTTTCGTCCGGAGAAAAAGTTCCAAAAGAGATTCATTCATAATTTTTGAATGAACTCTGAGGGCACAGAGCGGACGTAAACGAGCCGTACTAAACAGATAATCGTTAATCTACTCGATTATTACGGGAATTAGTGAAATGAACCATAGTTCAATTTATTGGTCATTGGCTACCGCCTCCATTGTCGTCGCCGATCCGTGTTGTTGCCGGCGCGGGTCCTTTAAACCCAGCCCCGATGTTAAAGTCTTCAATGAATCTGCTGTCAGCCTCCTTTACCGTCAAGATCGACACGCGGATTATTGACCGTTTTGATTCTGGCCATGCTTGCCCGCACCAGGCGTAAACTCCTCTCAATGAGACTTCAGCATTGATACTTTGAAATCCGAGCCACCGATAAATACCCATTTGCTCTAATTGATGGCAAACTTTGCGACGTGGAAAAACGAAAATATTCGAAAACGAGTTGCTATTCTGAGGTATCTCTTTATCGAGGCGGATTACGGGATGGGATTAAGTAAAATGGTCTTGAGCTTGATTGGTCAAGTTTTCGCTTTATATTAACATGTATAAAAATCATATTATATGTTATAATTATAAATTTTATAACACATTAAAAAAAGTTTTAATAAAAAACTTATAGAATGTTGTTTATTACATGCAGACGTGTAAAAAATATTTAAATTTTTTTACATACTACATGTTCTCATCGAAATAAAATTGCAATCATGTGTAAAACATATTTCGTATACAAGCCATTAATTTAATAAAAGTAATTAGCGATTGTAACCACGCTCGGCTCTTATTGCCTAATTAATTCAAATATTTTATATACTGAGCCTCTATACAGTTATTAAAAAGTAATTTAGCTTCTGCTTAGTCGAGCGAGATTATTTTGTTTATTTATTAATATACGCTGGCCTCACAATGCGTGCGAACGTCCTTCTGTATAGGTTTCATGTATGTAATATGGATTTTATATTTCAAAATTTTTGAGAGAATTTTCAATATATATTTCTTATAGATTGAAGGATAGATTTAAATTAATGTAAATCAATGCGTCGACACACTGTTTCTTTTATAGATATTGATACGAGATATTTGTAATGCGTTTAGTTTTTTACTGTTCTGAAGAAGGCCAAGTAAGGCATGAAACGTTAACGACTGTATACTATTGAAATTTATTAAATATAATTTTAACATCTTGTAAATGCTCGAAAATTGGCCGTTTTAAATTATTTAATAAAAAGTAAGTTTGAAAATATACAAGATATATTAGGCAAGTAAAACAAAGATTGCAAATATAAGTCATCTTCAATTGCAATTCACCAATATTTAAGGGGACTAGGCAGTCAGAAAATCGATTTTTTTTTATTGCATGTTTCGAAAGTACTATCCTTCCAGAGTAAAATGCCGTTTGGTTCATGTTAAAATTCGCAAAATTAAGGATTTGACAGCCAAAAAGGTCAAGCGCTAACGTGCGCGGCGAACGAAACTTTAAACGCGTTTTTCTCGAAATCTTTTTTTCTTTTCGTTTTGCAGTAATTACAAAAAGACGGAGGTTCAAATCGATTTAAAAAAAATTGAGCATATGTAAAACATGTCTAGTTAAGGCCTGAACCTACGTATAAGTCTGTGAAAACTTCTGTTTTGACAAAAAAAAATAAATAAAATAAAATAGCTCCTTCTTTTCAATGAAAAATCACGTTTTTTTACATTTGCAGCTGCCATTTCTTTAATTTTGATTTTTTTTCTTTTTTAAATAGATTCAGTGCAGAATGGGGTCCTGTAAAGTGCCAAATTTTCCAGGAAAAATGTACAATTCAATTTTTTATGGCCAGGATTACTGCAAAACCACAACGGCACCAGAAAAACCGCCTATGTATCAGAAGACTGTAGCGCCGTCATATATACATATATATTATTTAAAAAAATTTTTTTCTTTATTGTTTTTGGTACTAGTAAACATTACCTAAAAGTACTAGTCACAATTTGTATTCATTTCCTTGTAATTAATTCCCAAAAAAGGTTAAATTTTTACCAAATCTGACTGCCTAGTCCCCTTAATATATTTTGTTACTCCTTTTTTTATGTTTCGTGACTTTAAATATACACTTTGCTAAATTTTCCACTAATTTTCGACAGTAAACACAGATACCTAATCCCATACTTTTTTTAAATTGTATTTTCGATTTGGACTTTTCTTTCAGTAAGATCCAGGAATCCAATCTAAAAACCTGACTTCATCTTGCTCAAATCACAATTTGCTTGCTTCGCGTGACACGGAAGATCATCTTGTTGGAAAAATATATTTTAACATCTAGTTTCAAAAATTTTCTATATAAAAGATCGCAAAATCTCTTTCAGTAATATCTGTATAGGTATACAGCGGAATTTATTCGTTATGTCGCGAGTGTCGAATAATTTTGAGAACATGGTTGTAATATTCCATACTTACCTTATATTTCGAGTCTTGAAAATATTCATAGCAAGTATACTAGGGATCGTAATCGTAATTACTATGCGCAATTAAATCTGTACATACATAAATGAAAATGAGAATAGAATAAAGATAATCATAAACGGCGATTCGCAATGTTTAAAAAGACAGTTAAAAAAAGACTGAAGAAAGCGTTCACTCGTGAGCTTGTGTGTTTCTCTAGAGATCGCTCGCTCCATTGAGAATCTTCAGAATGTTCAAGGTGGGACAGGTATACCCCGATGGACACAATAGCGCTCGTACCGTCTCAATGGGCCCTTATTATCGCCACTGTCGAAACAAGTTTCGGAAATATATTCGTTCGCCATTCATTCGGCTCTTCTTCTTGTCGGCGTGGAGAAAAGAAAAGCACGCGCGATGAAAACCGCGGCGCGTAAGCATGTAATTTCCATATGTAATGTAATTTCTATATACTCGTATAATTCTGCATAACATATAAAGTATTTAAATATAATCAAATTGCCGGATAAAGTTACTCAAAATCTGTGATACTCTCTGTAGAAAAAAAGATCGAAATAGAAATCGCTCACGCGTCGCGTTGCAATTTGCAGGAACGTATTCGCGAATGAGAACTGTAACGCGTAAACGGAATCGTCACGATGAGTTTTTAATACCCTTCGCGTATCCATGGCACATGAGTTTGCGCGATCTCGCCGCTCACGGTTTCGCGTTAATCCTACTGCACCAAGCCGCTTTCCGCGCTAAAGCCGCTTCTAGACGATACGTTCGCTTGCCGAATACTCAGCAGGCACAGGTATCACATCGTGTGGATGTAACGATGTAACGATGTAACAGGCGTGAATGTAATAATCTAATAAAATTTATATAAACGCGACATATTTGCACTTAAAATAAACGATAAACGAGCGTATTGTTTGTAGCCAGTTTAATAGCATCAACAATTAATCGCTTTTTATCCGCGCTGTACAACAATAGTGTTGATCTTTGAAACTACTTTAGATCCCTTTGTAATGTTCTAGATATATTATTATTATTACATGTGTAAAAATTTTTTCAAAACTAAACGCTAAAAGAAATCGTTTTCTGTATTTATTGAAAATGTGGTAACGCTCTTTTAATAAATAATAATGTTTTAATATAATAATATATCAGTTATCGCAACATAATTGTTATTTCAAATTTACCTTTAATGAAAAACATTTTACAACGTTTTTTATGCTCAAAAATTGATCATTATAATTAAATTAACAAGTAACAAGTAAAAAAGGTGATGCACTTTGAGAGTGCAACAGATTAACAGTGCGTAAGTTAATGTTATATCGATCTTTAATAACTAACAGGATATATTAATTATACATCAAATGTTTTGCTTTGCTTTGCTCTGCTTTGAGCCATCTTCAACGGTAAAAGTTAATCGTTATAATTAATTTGTAAGGGGAGGAAGCCACTTGTTAAAATGTATTATATTAGTCAGGATTTATTACTGAATACAGAATCGTGAAAACGAGAGAGACTGGCTCTTTCGGCGGTCGTCGCAGGACTGAGCCTGTTTTCCCGTTGCCGGGACGCGCTGCTTTTAACAAAATAACGTCGAACATAAAACTAACGCTCTTGTCGCGAAGCGGGCACGAAAATATTTACGCGACCGAAGGACGATCGAGTTGCTATGCCGCATTATACTATAGTTTCTACAGTAAAAAAATAATTTATTTATTTTGTATTTACATATGTAAATACAAAATAAATAAATTATTTTTTTATATCCACAAAAAATTCTTTCCTACATACTATTTTTGAAGGAAAATTATGCCTTTATCTACTATGTTGAATATACACTATGTGTATATTATGACTTTATCTTTAATAAATTTCCATAGAAGATAATTTAGTAATATAAAATCGAGCGAGCATGGTAGTCATAAAATGGCACCACCACATCTTATCCATTTTATTTCAAACTTGTTATTTAAAATAGAGCATATGTTTCTTGTAAAGTGAGGGAGCTCTATTTTTTAGGCTATATTTTTCTTCTCATGGCGAATAATTTTCTAAAAGTCTATATAATTTATTATAACTATTTAGCTATATATAAAACAGGGAAAAATGTTTTAATTGTTGTGTATGTCATATGTTAAACAAGATTTATTAAAAAATGTGAAAGTTTATACATTATGCTGTTAAAAAAATTAAGTACCACTAATTTATTATTTAAAAAACCTCACTAAATTACAATAACTGCAAGAAAAAAATTTCTTACTATTTTTGGAAAAAACATATTATAATATTTAGAATTAATGAGACACCTTGTACACGCACGAGTACTAGATTATAAACGTATTAACAATATCTGAATTTTGTAAAGAAATTCTTGTAAATATAATACAAAATAATATTAATTTACGGAATGTAACCATTACAGTTACTGTACATTCGAGGGAATGGTAAACTTAAAAATTGTGCGATAATAATCGTTAATTATCTTCAACTCTTCTTTTCTCAAGTTGCTAATTTCCGTCGCCTTTCTTCATTTTACCTTTTTGATACTCGCGGATAAAGTTGACACACATTGTCGGCCGATAACATATTATTGTGAACATTTCTGAAACAAAATCGGGAGATAAGTACATTTTGATAAATAAACACAGTAAAATGACAAAATGTACGTTGCCGATTAATAGACTTCCAGTGAATCGATAAGCGTTGGCAGCAGAAAGTATATTTAGGCTTCCAGTTAATAATGTGTTAATATCATTTGACGCGCTATTTCCAGTTTGACAGCTTTAGCCGTATCATCGATGATTGGTTGGCATGCAGAGAGGTAGTCGGTTAATTATCCAACAGAAATAGACGTAAAAAAAGAAGTTGACGCGCCCATTCACAGCGATCAGATGAGTACAGCAAAACGTCAAGAAAGGCACTCACGAGCAAAGAAGCGAGTGTGAGAGACGCGGGTGTGTTAAAAGGGAAAAGGCGGAAAAGAGAGAGACTGGGAGGAAGAGGGAGTTAGGAAAAGAAAAAGGTAAAAAATTCGTCTCATAAACACTCGGAGTGTGACACGCTCCGAGTGTCGAGCACATACATCAAAGCGCGAGGGCGTAGTGTGGGGTGGAGGCGCAATCTCACGCCATCCCGGCTAACTTCGGCTCCTCTTGAGATGGCGGCGGTGGTAGTAGTGGCGGCGGCGATGGTGACAGGAAAGGCGTTTGTTTGTCGCTTTGTTGGATTCGGTATTCACGAAGATAGCTTTCACTTACGCGCCGCGTACCGAGATTAAACAGATTCGAAAATGTCTTCGGCACTCCCGGCGGCCGTCCGCCACCCGGTCCGGTGCTATAACCAACCTTCTCTCACGACAGTATCTACGCCCTTTCGAGGACACACGCGTGATTTCATGCGCGCGCTCTTACCAATTTCGCGTTTGTTTTCTTTTTGCCTGACCTAAATACTCTCGAGAATTCTATATTTTCATCTTACACATTAAGATATTTTTAGAATAAGATTATACATAAAAAACTTCTTTTTTTACAGAGTGTTTCCTAAGTAAATACAAAAAATTGAAGGAAATATTTTGTGGCTTATTTTAGGAAGAAAAGGTCCTATAAACATATGCTCTGAACTGCTTCGTTTCCAAAATAGAGGGTGTCAAAGGTGCACGCCCCTATATGGTGGATCTAAAAATGTTTCATTGGTACTGGAAAATGGTTCTTAATACCACATGCACGCATACCAAAAATAAAATATCTTTAAACTGTTTTCCAGATTTTCGAAATTTTCATTTTTTTTACAACTTTGACACCCTGTATTTTAAAAACGAAGCAGTTTAGGGCATATATTTATAGGACCTTTTTTTCCCAAAATAAGCCGAAATATCCTCTCCAATTTTTTTGTACTTACTTAGAAAACATCCTGTATAATTATAGCAGAAGTAAGTTTTCAACATTACTCATGTACTAAACAAATTTTTTAAAAGTATTATTATGTATGAAAACAATTAACCTTTAGATTTTTATACATCAATTAATTATTATTGTATTGTTAAAGTCTACATATGCGTTTCCGAATTTTACTTACAAGACGTGAAATATTTTACTAAGCAATTTACAATATCTTAAAATTTCTTCTTTTGTTGTCCAACCTTAAGACGCTATATATTTATTTTTTTTAATTTGTAGCAATTTAGTACAATCTTTTTATTTTTAAATATATGTATATACAGATTTTTAACTATTATTACACATATTATTACACAGAGAATTGACGCAATATAATCGTATTTCGTTTTATATTTATTCAATTTAAAATACAAGACATTATCTTTTGCTGCACAAAATCACTTTGAATCATAAAATAGCAGTAAAAAAATACACGATATAGCAGACTACGCTATGTAATATGTAACATCAAACAATAAGGTAACAGCAATAATATAGAATATAGAATACAAAATATAATATATCGAAATGTTTTATCGAGAGTCGGTTCTCCGAGTCGCGTTCTCATTCGATTTTCGTAAGAGTCAGACGATAATGAGGAAGGCAGGCGGTTCGTCGAGACGTACAATTTTACGAGAGCCAAGAGGTCGAGCGAATCGATGGCACCCCGCGCGTAAGTACCAAGATTTGCACAGGCATCACTACCGGGGGTAAGAAATGCTGCCGTTCCCAAGAGGGACGTCATTATAATACATTGCGTCGCGCATCCATCGCCACCAACCACCCCCTTGTTAGATCCACATGCGGAGATTCGCATTCGACTACTTTTCTCGTGATTCGTTGCGACAAACTTTGAACTTCTGTCACTTTGAACTTCTGTCACATCATTCAATTTACCGTCCATCGTCCTCTGGGATACAACAAATCAAAATTATGATTATCAGAATACGTGTCGCATTAATCTTCGCATACAAATGTGATCGTTACAGAGCATTCTCCTTCTTCTGTTAGGCCCTGCGCACAATAGAGCACATACCAGGAATAAGAATAAACATTAAATATTAGGAATTGGAATTAGAAATAATAATTAAACGTAACGCACAATAGAAAAGAATAAAATATATAGGGAAGACGGGGCAAACTCGACACTGGGGCAAACTTGACACCAGGCTTTTTGCAAATTTAAAACTATCATAGAAACTTGCCTTTCCTACTGTAAATGCGTCTTTATGTGTCAGTATTATCAACGGAATTTGGTGACATTCTCAGTTATGGTGTAATTTTTAGCGCGACATAAGCGTTTTTGATGGTGAAAAGTAATTTTTCTGATCTCTCGAAAATTTCTACTCTTTCATCGAGCTTTATTCTTGCAAACCTATATGTAAGTGATTTTCATGGGAAATTTGATACTCTATATGAATCCGATAATCGTTTTTGGATATTTTCAAAATGTTCATGTTTTTGAAGTGACAAAAATGAAAAACGACGTCCGGGGCAAAGTCAACACCACGCCGTTTCGTCGGCTCCCAGTAACAAACGATGTTTGTCATGCAGCCGTATGGCTCATGACAAATGTATGCGCACGTCTAATCGCGAATTTACTTGCATATAAATTGTTTTTCAGACATGAGTTTAGATGAAAATAATTGAATGTTCAACAATTTTTGTTCTTATTATTTCCATTGATTGTTTTAGTTAATTCCGAATTTTTGTACTTTCTAAATACACAATAAACAATGTATGTTTAGCTTCAGACAATAAAAAATAAGTTCCAAATCAAATTGTGTCGATCAGGCAAAGTGTCGAGCTTGCCCCGGCATTTTTCAATTTAAGTCTTTGCATCACTTTTCCTTTCCTGGGGGCAAAAGTAAGCGACGTACAGCAAAACTTCCTTAAACAATTTTGTACCTGAAGGAACACTCTTTAAATGTGTACCATTAAATTTTCTTGAAAATTTTAATTAATTGTTGAAAATTGCCTTTGAAAAAATCGTGTCGAGTCTCCTCTAACATATTCCTACATTTACATATCCGAATATTTAATATTTATTACAGAAATATTTCTATATTTATATATTCTAATATTTAATATTTAGTCTTATTCTTAATATGTGTGCTCCATTGTGCGCCAGGATCTTACTCGAAAGATAGGTATAAAGATAGATATAGATATTATTTCTTAACATCAACTCCCTCCCTCTCTTGCTGTCCTCTTCCTCTCATCCCTCTCTCTCCGTTTAGTCAAATTAGGATATATATTTATTAATTACTTCTTTATCTGCATCTCTCTTATTATTACTTTGAACTTACCTTATATTATATCCTTACATTTAATATAATTTAAATTTCTTTCCTAAATCGTTAAAGTATTTTAAGGCAGTCAAAGTTTTTTTGATGTATTGAATATTAATGCTAAGTAATTCTTTGTCGAATAATTATTAAATTAATTATTGAAAATAGACAAATATAAATATTTGCGAATGCATTACTATAGAAATGGTGCGACTGCCGAGACACGAGAGCAAATTCATCGGTTTTAGAATCTCTTCCGGCATTATGCTGAAGGCAATAAGATCGGCACGCAGCGCGCTTTATTACTTTGGAAAACGCGAGAGGGATTGGGACTCTTCTCACGGGGGTAACAAAAGAAAATGGTGTGTCTCCGTGAAACGGATACGCGCGATCGTTGAATGCTCGACCGCCCTCTTTATATTCCTTCCGCTAAGTATTCGCGCTTAGTCGAATGATTCGGATTGAATCGAGTAACTCGTTGTCCCTGTTGCGTTTCACGAAGGCGTCGAACCGTGGATAACGCTCGATCAAAGCACAATGATCGAGAAAAGCGGGGTTGGGCTAGGTGGTGCCCCAGTGACACCTGATACTTCGTAATTAGATGTCGACGGCGCACAACGCTACGACCAAGACCACCAAAATCGATAACAATTACTATGGAAATATTATGGTCAAGCGCATATATATATTTACATTAAAATTTTTCACATCAATTAGTTAGTTATAAATATAAAAAATATCTAAATTTGGATACGATAAATATATAATAAATTCTCAAAATTAATTTTAAAAAGAATAAAATAAAAATGTAAAAATATTAAAATATATATAAGAGCAAGAGTGCTCGATTGCCATTTTATATTCATTAAATATAAGTTACTGTAAATTTTACTGCAACGCAATTAATAATTGTTAAACTATATATGTTTAAATATGCCGGTTTATTTAAAAAATTAAAATAATTTTGTCCGCAATTTATGTGATTAGCACGTTGATAGCACATGCTCTTTAGTCAAGAGATTAAACCTTTGTTTAAACAAACGAATTCTTATTTTAAAAAATATGAAGATAGACGTATTTATACAAGAACATGATACACGAAAGGTTTAAATGATTATTAATCGCAAAATTGATTCATTGAAGTGCTTCTCATTGAGCAACGACGTATTAATAGGAGCGATCGTCGAAACGAAACAAACATACGCGACGGCAGCATGCGAAATGATCGCAGCAGGAAGCTCTAAATCCCCTCGGCGTGGTATCGGGTTGCTCGTAAATGCGACCCCCGGGGGCTGATTTGCGACCATGCCACCCCCGTTAATATCCTTATAATTGGTTAAAACCCGTAACTGATGAGCGAGCTGTAAGTTATTATGCGAGCAAGACCTTTGGTTCGCTTGGTTCGGCGATAGGGGGTTTTACCAGATACGGTTCGACACCTCTTCACATTACTCTCTTCATCCCTTCACGGCCCCGGCGACGGCGTGTCAGTACGGATGCCTGGCATTATGGCGGCCTCCGTATTATCATTGTATCACGGATCGCCGAGGATCGTCCGCTCCACTGCAGGATTCGCGCAAATATTCGCTCGACTGAGCTGATACGTGCAAAAATTTGCTCGATATATACATTTTGGACGCTTGAGATTATATTTATTGACAGGAGATCCATGGTGGAGATTTGTGGAAATTACAACAATCATTGAGTTCATTTCAATGCTCCATCTATACTGTACACGGAATTTAACCATGTTAAGAAGAAACTGTACATGCTGTATTGTTTAAATTTATTTACAGATTTAATTACAATCTGTGGATCAAGAATAAATTGCGGTAATAAATTGATAATATAAAACAATTTAACATTTTATACGGTAAAAATAAGTCAATAATGAAAAATTAGTAAATTGACTGATAATATTTATTAGTGTACGATTATGTTATAATAATTTTAATGACAAAATTATCAATATGTGATAAATAATGGAATTTATAGTTTAAAAAGGTTTAATTTTTTTATTTTCTTCCTTAACGATATTTCCCTAAATGGCGATGCAAACATCTCAAGATCGTATAATTCTCAAACGTTGCAACGGTGATTTTTAGTGATTTCACGCCGGTACGTTAAATTCTTTCCTTCATAGGGCAAAATTCCAAAACCGGAATCGCGGTAGAGCGAGCCGACTTAAAAGGCAACCGACGTGGTTACCGCGTTCCATCCTTCGGCGGGGAAGACGTATCCGTATAAGTTCGTGATTTAGGGGATTCGCAATGCAATGAAAGCAAGAAGCCGACAACTCAAGAAGCAGCACGACATCGGTTCCAGGTGTTAATAATCCGTTCGTAATTGTGCCTCTCCAGTGAGGATAATTCCTATTAAATGCCACTAAATTCTTATTTGTATACAAATGCTACTGCGCGAGTGGGACTCTTTTATATACTCAAAAAGCTGAAATTTCCTGCCGTTACATAGAGAAAGCTTGACACTTTTATATATATACCTCTTACAATTAGTAACAACGTAAATATCAACAAAAGCAAATAGTAGGTATATGAAAAAATATATTGAATATATCTGAGGTTCTTTTTAGTTTTTTTACGTAAAACTGTACAAGTATACATATTCATAAGTCAAATTTTTACGCATCTTCGTAATTAGTTCTTTTAGTGACAATCCTTTAGAATCAATGACGTGGCTATAATAGGACAACACATTCAATACCGCGTGTCATCGAATCCAGATACATTATTGAGATACGATGCGTTCACGTATCGTATCGTCGTATCGACCACAAAAGTATTCAATAGCGAGCCGTGTTACATCGCAAACATCGCCGTATTTCTCGTTGACACGTAACCTGAACGACGTCCTATATAGAACGTATCACCGATCCCGTAACGACCGACGGTATTTGATAAGAGACAGAATGGCCCCGATGGTCGGATGAGCTTGAATTTAATGGATAGAGAACAGATTCTGCAGATACATCAGAGGACCGGTGCGGTATCTCGCGCAAACATCAGGAGGGAAGCACGTTGTCCTCTCTCTGTCCCTCTTTGACGCCCTTCGAACTCCGCAACCCCCTTAGTCGTCCATCTCCAATATGCCTCCCACTCTTTCACTTCGCAACTGCTATCATTCTTGGCTGCACTTTCAATCTCTGTTTCGTTCTAAATCAAGCCATCTCCCTTTTCCTCTTTTTCTCCCTATTCTACTCCCAGCCCTACGGATCACATCATCTCTAATGGTAGACGTGGTTCTCTTTGTCCCTACTTTTCTAACACCTTCCGTCGATCGGGCTACTCGCTTCCGATATCGTTAATCCTCTCCCGCGATTGTAGACGATAGGATATCGAGGTAGACGATGTGCTCAAGAGGCGGTTCTCTCACTCATTGCAGCTAGATTAGGGATCGCCCGGATGATGTGTCCGAGAGATTAGCATGTATACACCCTCGTTACGTATATTACGCAAAGGGTTAACCCTTCTTTCCGCGTAACCGATACACGATTTTATTAAACTTGCGATACTTCCGCTTCTTATTCATATCAGATACATAGATATCGTGGCCTTAATTTTACGAATTTGATTTGATATTGAATGTAAATGCAACAAGGTTTTAATTTAATTTAATAGCCGAAAAATTGGAAATTAATTAGAGTAAAAAATTTCATTAAGTTGGTGTTACATAAATGTTTCGAAATATACTTCAATATACTTTAATATCTACTGTGTTCAATGTAATATTTTAAAATTCGTAAAAAATAGTATTGACGGATGTTTGCAAAATCAATATATTATTTAATAATTTTTAGGTATATTATATATGTATATACATTATAATACGCAAAAGAAATAATAGTCTTAATATTGATCCATAAATTTCATTTATTTACTCTCTCGTTGCTATTTTCATTTAAAAATAAATTTCAAAAACGTTGTTAAAATTAATCGCTTTTTGGCATAAAATAATTTTAATTTTTATTGTTATAATATTCTTCACTTTTCAATTCAATTATATGCTAAGCGTATGTTAATTAGCAATAAAATTGATCAACTCTAGGAAAGATTTGAGAAGAGCTGAAAGGAACAAACAGTACTTCATTGGTATCGATGAATTTATTGCATCGGATTGACTCATATTTACAACAAGGACACATACATATATATGCATTTTCATCTACTTTACCAATTATCTACATACATAACTTTTCACTTTTAGTTACGCTTGATTAATTTCACCGCAATTACTTGCCGCTTATCTAGCTCACGATACATGTACAGACAAGAGTCCGTTATGACTCGCTTTTTAAAAATAAATTTTTAACATATGACAAAGCAAATTATATCCTGTTATAATAATCAATGTTGATTTGTAACGTGGCGTTCCAAAGTTTATTTTATGCATAATTATAAAAATAGTCTCAGGCGGCTTTTTCACATTTGCGAGATGTAAATAAAAATGCATAAATAGTTATACAAGTTATAATAATAATAATAATCTTTATAAACATTCTTGATTCTATTGCAAAGCTTTTAAATGATCACAGTTGCATTAGCCACAGTGATCATGATTTAGCTATAATAATTACAATAGTAATAATAATGACCAACATTTCATTTGCTATCTATGATTCACTTAAACCTACTATCACACCGATTTATACATTTGCCTAAAAGTAGATAGATATGCAGTCAACGTATAAGGTTGCTCCGTACGCTCCGCTGCGCCGTAGCCATAGCTCTTTATTCGTAAATTACATGATACAAAAAATCTCTTTTGAAATATTTTTCCTTCCTATTCGATTATGCATCAATTCCAACTCAAGGAATATTTATTTGTGTAACAAGTGCGGGAAGTTGAGAATTGGACACGGGTGCGGAGTGGAGGCACGAGCCGAAGGCGAGATGATGTTACATTACCGCACTGTTTCGACTCATGTATGGAATTGGCTATTTGTCGCACAGATGGCGCGCGCGTAATAGGCCACTTTCCACGCACGTGTGATATAATAATTATTTGTGCAACAAGTGCTGGAAGATGAAAATTCACGGGTGCGGAGTTGACGCACGAGCCGAAGGCGAGTGCGGTCACCGCACCCGGGAATTTTCAACTTCACGCACGTGTTGCATACCCTATTTTATGTTGCAAGTGCGTGGAAAGTTGCCTATCACGCACGCGTCGTGATAGGCGTGATGGGCCACTTTTCATGCACGTGTGACATAAAATTCTTAATATACAGGGTGTATTATTTTAAGTGATTCAGCTGAATATCTCTTAAAGTAAAAGAGATTGGAAAAATTGTTTCAGACAAAAGTTGTTTGGTTCGAAGGGGGACATAAGATGGTGTCATTGGTTTGACCTTGGGTGGCATCGTTAAGGACAGGTCAAGGACACCTTCAGTTTCTTAAATAGAACCCCCTATTTTTTATTGCATATTCTTATAGCTTATGTCGAGAGCTTTCCAAAACACTATAATTAAGTATTTTTTCATTACTTTTTGAGTTATAAGGCTTGAAAGTTACAGTATTGTGACATAATATTTTATTAAGTATTTATAATTCAAATTCTTTATTTTTTATTTTTGCAAACAATATGAATCAATTAATGTAAAAAAAACAAAATTTTCTTACAGAAAAACTTGTTGTGTAAGAGCGTAATGTGGCACAGTAGATAACGCACTAATCTACAAAGCTGAAGAACAATTTTAATGCCATTTATAATGAGTGTAATTCTTGTACCGTTGTTAAGAACAACGTCTAAAATACCTGGAATAAACTATTGCGCGCTGTGTAATTTCTGTAGGCATTCATATTCATGCATTAAGTTTCATTCTTACAGAATGTCTATTCACCAAGTACATATTGAATTACTTTCGACAAAGACTTAAATTTAGCGTATACCATGAAAGAAGAGTACCGATTTTTTATTGCGTGATTGATAGTTATTGAAAAAGCACCCCGAATCGTGAGAGGCAAGGGGATTCACGCAAATCAAGCACCCCGAATTGTGAGAAGCTAAGAAAATAATGAATATGCAATAAACAATTACACAACAAGTTTTTCTTTAAGAAAATTGTATTTTTTTACATTAATTGATTCGTATTGTTTGCAAAAATAAAAAGTAAGGAATTTGAATTATAAATACTTAACAAAATATTATGTTACAGTACTGTAACTTTCAAGCCTTATAACTCGAAAAGTACTTAATGAAAAAATACTTAATTATAGTGTTTTGGAAAGCTCTCGACATAAGCTATAACAATATGCAATAAAAAATAGAGAATTCCATTTAAGAAACTAAATGTGTCCTTGACCTGTCCTTAACGATGCCACCCAAGGTCAAATCAATGACACCATCTTATGTCCCTCTTCGAACCAAACAACTTTTGTCTGAAACAATTTTTCCAATCTCTTTTACTTTAAGAAATATTCAGCTGAATCACTTAAAATGATACACCCTGTATACAATTGACAAAATAAAAATAATAATTACGAGAATATGCGATTTGTGGCAATAGTTTAAAATAAGATAAATAAATATATGTAAGTTCTGATATGTTGTTAGCATTACTAAAGATATTGTATTATGTTAAACTACATTTCCATTGACAATTGCATAAATGCCAAAAGAAAGGAATATAATTAAAAAAATAATAGAATATATAAAGGTGGTAGTTATAAAACATTTTTCCAACATTATTTTGAATATCATTAAATAAAAAAGATTATCGAATTAAATCACTTTGCAACCTAATATAAATATTAGATTTTTAACATTCTCTCCTTACAAATGCACACATTTATTCTAAATTATTTTTGCAACAGAGAAATTAATGCATAATAGAACTCGAAGGTAAAAATTCCGTGAAATCTGGACGAATTTTTGATAAGCCTTTTGGACGACTTCATCGTATTTCCCATGGCTCTCTATCAGTCTCTATGTCGAGACGACCCTAATTACAGATTACTTTGCTAATAACTCTCGTTCCCGTCCACCGTTAACGCGTAACGTATTTGCTTTGCACATACAAATATTTACAAATATTTACATTAGCCCACAGGAATCCATTGATGTAACCATCAACGTTCATAATCGATCATTAAAAACCCTTCTCAATTCTCGTGAAGAGCCTAATAGGGCATATGTGTCCTATTGATTTATTTTCGTGATATGGTTGATTTCGTACACGCTGCGAATTATTTGTAATATTTAGTACATTTTGCGAATATTCCACAGAATTACATGTTGATCATAAGTATCGTCCAGAATGTTACAACACATGCAATCCCAGTCGGAAGTTTAACAATTATTTTTCTATTTACAGCATACTATGAACTGATAAAATGTAATGTTAATGTAAATTTAATCAAGCATTTTTTAACAGTGAGATAATACAAAAATATAAAAAATCAATTTTGTTTTTTATACGAGATATTTTATATAAATTTATAAGAATAACTTTTAATCAACTTTGTCGATTACGATTATAAAAATAGAAAATTAGAAATGCTTTTTTCTCGACATATATAAAAATAAGAAAGTAGAATAAATAAAAATGAATGTATTCGAGTCGTTTGTTAATTTTGTTTTAATCCAATTTTAATCGTCATAAGAATGAGCAACCAGCTATCGGAGTTTATCGAACAAACCGTTGATATTGTTTTTTTTTGTATTAAAACGTCTGTCATTTAAAAATCTTATCTGCGGATTACTTTTTTAAAGTTCTATACATTTTCAACAAGATACATCGGAAACGTATATTTCGGCTCATTTTTGTAACAAAGTTGAAAAATGTTTTCTCCACATAAGAAATCAAACTAATCTTTGGATGCCTTCTTAACTCATTTAGAAGTTTGCGTCAACTGAGCCATATCAGTCGAGTAGCCAGGTGAGCCAAGAATGAGCGGATATTGAGTCTTCCTGGGATAGTGCATATTCTCGCTTTGTCACAACATCTTACTCAAAGAATGATAACTGGTGGATCCAGGTGGAGGAAGTATAAATGGACTGACGATAGAGTGTTCCGGGCCATGGTACACTGACGAGTAGCCCGACTGTTGATTGTGACTCTGGCCCGAGGCATCTAATCCATTGAGCACCGGCGAACCTGTGTCGTGTAATTTCCGCATATGCTTCTTGAGGTCAAAGTTTCTGCAAAAGCCCTTGCCACAGATCTTGCAGGAGAACGGCTTCTTGTCATTATGCGTATGCATATGGAAGGTCAGATTGTAGATCTGATGAAACGCCTTGTTGCAGATGTTGCACTTGTACGCTTTCTCGCCGCTGTGCGTGAGCTTGTGATTCTTGTAGTTACCCTTCTGGTGAAAGCCCTTACCGCAGAACTCGCAGACAAACGGTTTGAAATTGGCATGTATGCGTGTGTGGGTGTTGAGGGTGGAACTACGATTGAAGGCCTTGCCGCACGTCACGCACTTGTGCGGCTTTTCAGCGGTGTGGATGATCTTGTGTCGGCAAAGAGTGCTCGCCTGACGGAAACCCTTACCGCAAATCTTACAGACAAACGGCCGGGCGCCCGTGTGCACCGGCATGTGTCTCGTCAGATTGTAATGCGCATTGAACACCTTGCCGCATTCCGGGCAAGTGAAGGTCTTTTGCTTGTTTGCGGTACCGAGCTCGCTGCGCGGCGCCGGGCTCTTCTTGCCGCGCTGGTTTTCTGGCGACATGCTAGTCAGATTCAGTCTCGAGGAGACCTCCTGGATGGTCGTGGGAGGTGGCGAACTCTGCGTGACCGATGGAGTCGAGGCGGGAGGGCCTGGGAAAGCCCTCAGTAAGGGATTAGGATAATACAACGGATAGTACTTGGACAATACGGGATAATGTTGGAGGAGATCTTGATGCCTCAAGGTCGGTACATACTTCTCGAACGCCGATTTCAAATGCGCTGAGTACGATGGGGAGGAGATGTTCGGCGGTTGTTGAAGAATCGTCGTCGTCGTCGTCGTCGTGGCTGGTACTGCTGCTGGCGGTGCTGGAGGCAGCAGATTAGCGTTCTGCTCGGTCAGTCGTTTGTCTGGTTCCATAATCTTCGCGATGGAAAAGGTAAGATTTCGGCAAGGCGTCGGGGAGGTTACCCTCTCGGGTGGCAGGCTTGTTGGTGTCTCGGTCGCCATCGCGCTACCGGTTGCAAATGGTTGCATGGTGTAAACCTGTAATGAAAATATTGATCGTTTTAGTAATGTCAAATAATTGTTTTTCGTAATGTCGGGATTTTCATGATCAAAAATGCGAATCGCGTAGATTACCGTAGATGGATTTAGGAGAATACTCCCAAATATTTTTACAAGGCTATTGAAAAATATATTATAACATATTTATATTTAAATATATTTTAAATATTAAGATAAATTAGGATAAATGCATACATAAATTTTATTTTTTTAATGTAATTTTAAATTTATATATTATATAAAGAATATAAAATTATATTAAAAAATAGATTTGTTGTTTTATTACTTGAAAATGCTCAACAATAATTTGAAATAAAGATATTAATGCCTTTATTGACAACACATTTAGTGTGCCCTAACGGGGCTTTGTTAATCGTTAGAAAAAGAGTATCCGAATCATGGAAATCAATTTGATGACTTCGAGGATCGTCATTAAGCATCTAGTAACTCTCCTTTTACAGTCACCATATTATTGTTTTAGCACACGAATAAAACCCATCACATGTTGATAAATCTGAATAATTGGATATAAGAGTAGCTATGGTATTTATAAAGAAAAAAGAACGCTGCTATTTTAACAAAGAAATATTATCATTTTCTCTGTATTTTTAAAAATATTTCTAATATTTTATCGTTGTATGCTTGCTGTTCATAAGCACTATATATCTTCTTAATAAATCTAATCAATTCAAAAAGTAATAAATTTATCACTTTTGTAATGTTTTGAAAAAATAATTTTATAGACTAGCTATTTTATGTTCTATCATTGTTCTATTTTCTACATTATTTTCAAGTTTCTTTTATGACATAAGGCTGTAAATACAAATGTATTTATTCTCATTTTGGCAAACTTATTTGTATGATCAATTTTGTATGATTAATTGTAACATAGTTAATTATGATCAGTGCATTTTCAAATACCGGTTAAAAAATAAAACTATTTTAATAAAAATTATATTCTTACAATATTTTTAAAAATATTTTTAGAATATTTTTAAAATACTTTACACACATTTTAAATATAGATTTATGTGTATGATAATTGTAGATTTAACGATTAGACATATGTAACGCGGAAGGGGGAAATGAATGGCAGAACTGAATGAGATGCGAAATGGTCAGCACAGTAGAAGTGCAAGCTTCCCCGGAGGTATTGCGGAAGGTTTGCACGTTGAAAAGTAGAAATGTTTGCTCCGTGGAATGGCGTTATGTTTGGACTTGGAATGACGGCTGGAATTGGATGGGACCTCGTTGGCGATTTCATAAAATACTCGCGACTGGATCGCGCGGCAGTCACCGGATCTTGATTCAAGATTTACGATAGGACCAGTCTAGCTGAAACAAGTTTGCACAGTCTGAGACGCATCCATCATTACGCAAACTTTAATATTTTGTTTTTATTAAAAAAAATTACATATATTTGTACAGACATCTTTTTTCTTAAAATAAATAATAGATGTTAATCGGAAATTTTTTTGAGGTATTATTTCAATATTAAATAATTATAATTATTAAATCTATAATTATAAAATATTGAGAGAATTTTGATATTAATCTGTAATTATTTATTTTATCTTTTATTTTTATTTTTTTTCTTGTTTTACGTAACTAAATAAAAATTTATTTATATTTTTATAAAGTTTTTTTCAAAGCTTTTGATTAAATAGTTATTAAATATTTATTTATAATAAAATGTTTTCAACTATTTTCTTAAAATTCTTATATTTCTTGTTTAAATTTATATGCCAAAAAGTTAGCATACTTATAATATATAGCAAGAGCAGACAAATATAGCATTGTATTTGTCTGCATGCTTACGTAATTCTATGATTATCTCTTTATATTGAAATGTAATAATTTTTTGTTATCCATTTCTGTAGATTGAATGACTTTATCAAGAACGAATTAATTTAAATTTTGTCTTTTTCCTAGCATATGCAATTTCTTTAATTTCTATCAAATATTTTATTAAATATTAAGCGATAATTGGTAACTTAAAATTTTTGTGATAAATGTATCGTATCTAACCGGAAGATTATTCATGCATATAAAAAAAAATTTATTTGCAATCAAAGCATCATTTTCATCCAATAAAGGAATTGACAAAGAAAAAGCTGCCAAAGAGTGTACAATTTAAAAACAAAAAAAATGCTAAATTATATTGGTTTAATACTAATTAATAGAATTAAAACTATTATTTTTTTAACTGTGTCAGAATAATTATATTACATTCTATTTTTTTATTATGAGAGATGCTAATAGGACCATGACACAAAACAAGAAGTACATGCTATCTCACATAAAAAATCTTGAAAAGGAGTCATAGCCTCGTACAGAAAAATAATTCTAGACTTACTTAAACTAGAATCACACTATCAATAGATCCGACTAAAAGATGTCCAGTACCTACAAGAAATCCAGGCATGATAAAATTATGAGTTACTAAAAAACGTTTCTTCACGCGACTTGATTTTTTTCGCTGATTTTACAGCTTTTCATACAAGAAAATACAGATACACGTCGCTGCGTCACAAATAAGTAATCACCGAACCCTGCTGTAGCCACGAAAGATCATACGATCATCAATCAATAAAATCAATCGAAAGATCATACAGATCATAAGAATAAAAGATTATTCGCGAAAATTATTCGTATTCATTTCTTTATTGTTTATTTATTAAACATCTCGCGATGATATTATAGAAACGGGATCTACAAGCGAACGAAGCGAGAACGGATATGAGCCCCAAATTATCCATCTAATTATCGCTTTATCGATTAATTAGTGATACAAATTTTTTTTTGCCAATTCTAATGCAGTATATCTAATTTATATAACAGAAATGCAACTTTTAAAACTCTATATTAATAACTAAAATTGTAAAGGCTTAAACTTATTAAGCCTTTCTTAAGCAAAAAGTACTTACAATAAAAAAATTCTTTAGAATATATTAAAAACATTCAACAAAGAGCATTTAAATTACAACTTGTTATAAAATTAACAATTTATCCAAATTATTTATAAATTTCTTTATATATCCTACAGAATTAATGCCATAATTTTTTCTTTATTTTTTAAGCCCTGCTAGAAGTTTCTTAAATAAGCTCAAGTTTCTTAAATAGCTTAAGTTTCTTAAATAAGCTCAAAAGAGCAAGGATGAAAAAGAAAAGATTCTTGTTAAAAATTCTCCTACTGAATGTGGAACACAATACAATAGAGGTTTTCGCAAGCTCCGCCTATCGTCAGGCGCACCTCTAGATTGCCCCTCGGTCGAAGGCAGCCCTAATAATCGAGACAGCCTGGTAGGAAAAGCTATGCCCGGTGTGAGAAGCGAGATTCTACCAGGGAAAATGGCCTTGTCACGCGACTCGCCTCAAAACCCGCCTCTGTGGCCTATAGAAAAGCGTCAACGTAGACAGCGTGGCGCGTTGCAACGCCATGGAAGGGCGCAACTGTCGACTAAAGTGCACTACCGACAAAAGAACGCGATTACGTACGAAGGTTTTCTCGCTAAGCCCTTCCAAGGCAGGCTCGAAGGCTCGAAGCAGCCGTCGTTTCTCGCGCCACTTTACATCGTCCTGTGTCGCATCTTTCCTTCGTTCCACTTTTTCTTTCGTATACTTATTGCTGCGTTTTTGTTTCAAACTTTTATTAAACTATGACATTAATGTTGCAAATTACATTGGTTGCGTGCACCATAGCGCAACAGTTTTCAACCGTTTTATGATTTTCTGTTGATTTTCCACATTTTCTCTGTTGAACGATTCTAAACGCATTCAAAGTCTCAAAACGTTTACTCAGCGGTCGCCATGATTTTCAGCGAACTAAAAGTGTATTAATATCGCTGAGAATAATAAATATAAATATAAATATAAAAATGTTATTTATAACGCAATAGATACAGTGAAAACGCACAGAAAGTGACAAAATGGTATGTATATATAAATATTAATATAAGAAAATAAAGAAATATGTTATAATTATAATTTAGATAAACTCGGGTTAGCACACATACCTATAACATAGAATAATAGGTTAAATCGTTAAATGTATACAAAATATGTAATACTTTGATGCATTATACTTATTAATTAAATGTAATGTACTAACTCAAATTACAATATTACTATTATAATAAAATGTACATACCTTCTAATGATGTTTGTGGCACATCTTGTAATATATCATGCATTCCTACTATCTCTTTGTAATTTTCTTCAAAATAATTATTGAAAAAGTTTACATAAGTACATAAGTACCTACATGACATTTAATTAATAAGTATAATATATGCATCAAAGTATTACACATTTTATATACATTTAGAAGGTCTATACACGTACGAGTTTAGCTCGCAAGTCCGGCTCGGCAAGCTTAATTCGCGAGCCGGGCTCGAACGTTTTTTCACCACACACGAAAAGAAAATGTGTGAATTTGGCTCATTTGACGCCGAACCCGGCTCGTAACATCCCATCCACGAATGAGTAGAAGCCAAGCTGAGCCGGACTTGAGAGCTAAACTCGTACGTGTATAGACTCCTTTAATCTATCATTCTATGTTATATGCGTGCTAACCCGAATTTATCTAAATTATAATTATATATCTTTTTATCTTCTTATATTAATATTTGTACATACCGTGTAGTCCATACATTTATACATCGCGTAGTCCATACTAAGTATATGTCGATGACGTTTTGCTTGACAGCTAGCTTGACGTTTTACGTACTTTTATTTCGCTGAAAATTATGGCGACCGCTGTGAACGTGTTGAGACTAAAGTGCGATCCACTTAGCGCTCCAGACGCTCTTGGAAACATTTCATCCTTGTTGTTTATCAAATGTTAAACAAGGACAAAATGATGCTCTGAAGCGTTTGAAGCGTCTAATGGATCGCACCCTTTAAGGTGGAAGCACATAAAATTGCAGGAGCCTTGAGCAAAATGCAGAAGCCATATGCGCATGCGCTATGGTATTTGTAGAGCTCTACAGATACCACAGCGCATGCGCATATGGCTTCTGCATTCTGCTCATGGCTCCTGTAATTTTATGTGCTTCCACTTTTAGGTGCGTTTAGAATCGTTCAGCAGAGAATCATAAAACAATTGCAATACTGTTATGTTCTGCTGAACGTAGCCATTTCTCTTTTTCAACAACGCCGTTTAACTTAAACCCTTAGTTCAATTCACTCTTTCTTTTTCTAAAGACTAAAGCACATAACATGGCGTAATGATAAACGACGGTTGTAGTCCCCGACCTAACAGATCAGGATACGCCAAAGCTTGTGCGTTATATTTACGTCCACGACTACGACTGTCATGTGTGCTTTGGCCCTAACAGTCTCCCTTAGAAACAGACACAAACGCGAGTGAATTAAACTATGATTCAAGTTAAACGACGTTGGTAAAAACGGGCATTAGTCTTTGCAAATAATTTGATTTTTATAAATATTTTGACAATTAGCTAGATATTTTGAGATATTGAGTAATTTGTGTTAATCAACATTTTGCTACATTTCTTAAATAAGTTTTATATGAGCTAAAATTTTATATTTTTTATATTTTTATCATTTTTCTCTTGATAAAAAATTTATACTTCTCTCTCTCTCTCTCTCTCTCTCTCTCCCCCTCTCTCTCTCCTTCGGCTTCTATTCTCTCCCTTTCTCCCAGTTTTTCTCCCCATTTTTCTCCTCTCTCTCTCTTTTATCTTTATCGAACCATTCTCTTTTTTATTTTGTCCTTACTTTCTCTATCACTTTCTTGATTTATTCCTATCTTTTGTCTTCTAATTCTTTTGCACTACTTTCTTTACGCTTTCTGATATTCCTTGCCTTTTGTTTCTTCAACGCGCTTTCTTTCCTTGTCGCTCTTACGACTCTTCTATCCTCTACTATCTTTTTTCAATTTTATTATTTTATATTTATTTTATATGTATACTTCTCGCATACATCACCTCTTACTTTTTCTTCTCCAGTTAATCTTCCTTATCTGTACCTTCCATTCCATTTTTTTTTCTTCTTATGCACTGTCATTTTTTTTCTCATCCATTTTTTTTTCGCGCTGGCCGCCTTCTCCGTTACTCTGGTTACTCATCTCTAACACCATTCTTGGTTTCCCTTCTCACACTCTTTACATTCACACGCTTCTCCCTCTACTATCTTCATTCTCTTTGGTGCATCCTTCTTCCCATTCTCACGCTACTCCCTTCATCCTTTTTGCTCTATCTCCTGCCTCTTCCTTCGCGCTCTTTCTCTCGCTGTAGTCTCTTCTCGCACGCTAGCTGAACCTATCTTTCATCCTTCTCTACAATATCGCGTCAATCCATCTCTCTTTCGCGCCATCCTCCTCTCGTTTCACTTTGGACGACAGAGACAGAATAAATCGTTGCCGACGGAGGGGATAAACGAAAACAGATTGGTGGAGGCTATCATGGGTCGCACGAGAGTACAAGAAGCAGGGGGGGTGGCAAACTGTATTGTGGTGGGGGTCAGTATTGTTACAGTGCTTAACGAGCGGCCGTGGCAATCAGTATCGTTCCCCGCTACCGAGACCCGCGGCACCCGCAGTAATTCTACCAATTTAAATCAATCCCAACCAAAGCATGGCCGACACACAGCTAGAGACCATTTTGTTTTCTTAATGCCACTCAACCCAATCGACGATATATCCCATGTGATCATCAATATGACTATTTGCTCCTTTCGGAGTTTGGTGTAATTTTGTGAGTAATTCTCTCCTCAAAATTAAACTTCAAGAATAAAGAATCGAATTTTGATAATCTATGATAAAAAAATTTTTGACTATAGATAAAGAGTAAAAACAAGAGTGAAATCATAAAATATCAAAATGATCTTGTAGCTAAAAATATGACAATTGAATAAAGGTTCAATATTCTATTGTGTTAGCAGTTGTGCTTTTGTGTACATACATGAAGAGTGTTCCATGTATGCACAATCGGGATAGAAAAATTCAATATTTCAAATAAAGTGCAATCACACACACACACACACACACACACACACACACACACACACACACAC